>NC_066618.1:85150939-85450939 GCF_025201925.1 Gopherus flavomarginatus
TTATTCATTGGTGTATATCAGTTGTTGTCAGTTGTATGCTACCTAATCTGTGGTGTCAGGTTTAACCACACAGCATGCAATTATTTTTAAGTAATTTGGACTTGATTTCTTTATACTGAATTAACCACCTTAGAACAGCATCGCCCAAACTGTGCATCAGCTGTAATTGAAACTCTGTCAAAGATAAATTCACTTGTGAAGAATAGTTGCCTTACAGCAGTCTCCTCTGCAGAAATCAATGTAATCAACTAATATAACTGTATTAACAGTCTTTCTTTTCCAGAATGGACTGTTTAAGCCATAAAAACACTAGTGGATGGAAAAGAAGGGTTCATATGAGTAAAACAGGAGCTGCTGATCTTATTTTTCCAAATTTATTTGTGTTCTGTTTAGAAATCTCAATATTTCTGAGACTCAACCAAGGTCACTATGTCTCCTTCAAGAAAAAGTCATGCAGTAGAACAAAATTTTTCCCAGATTATTCAGCAGGGTAATAACACTGGTTTCATTTAAGTGTTTCACATCCATTTCAGGTATGAATTGCTTTAGATAGTAATACTTCAGTCTTTGTGACATGCTTTTGTTACCGGATACATGCTTTATTTACCAGGGCCCTTATATCTGGCTCATCCAGAATCTGAACTGTGTATATATTTTATATCCGCTACGCAGTCTTATATGATAGAGCCCAGTTTTGCCAACCTCACACAGAGCAGTATCTTCTATGAGCTGTCCCGTCGGTTCTACTCCAATAGGGACTAATGGAGTAAGACATGGCTCAACGTAAAGGTGACACAATAAGTCTTTGCACATTTTTTTTTGTTTTTGCATTGTTTAGAGTACTTGTTGATTGATTCTCTCTTAATGGTTTGAGAAATCTATAAAGTTTTGTCTTGACTATCTTCCCCCTTAGACTTGCAAGACAATTTTTCAATTTGCATTTAATCGAAAGTAAATTTAGCTGTTTTACCCACAAAATTCCAGATTTGAGGTTCTGAATTTGTTTGTCTTGAGCAGTTTAATATGTATGGACTTTAAAAACACTTCAGGGTGATCATAAGGCCTTTAATATTCCTAGGATTACAGTACATACAGGACCTGAAAAAAAAATTGACAAAAGCAAATTCCTGCTACAAAACAGAAATGCCAGTCTTCTCAGTTCAATATGAAACACTAAGATGAAATTTTTTTCTTGTTGAGTTTATTGTTTTCATGGTTCTTAATGTTTTCCCAAAACTTAAAATAATTCAGTAAACAGATATAGTTTAGATTAATTTTAGGATTAAAATTTAAAATCCTTATTTTTTGCAAGTACTTCTTAATTTTATTTAGTTTGAGTGGCAGATATAATGAATTTGTGTCTTGTTTTCCAACAGTTTTATGTGCTGAAAGAGTGGGCCAGATGACTAAAACATACAATGACATAGATGCTGTTACACGACTTCTAGAAGAGGCAAGTATTCTTTTACACAGCTGTTCACTTTATGACAAAGACATAACATAGATAGTGAAAGAATCTGTGTTGATAGAAATTGCCCATTTGTTTTCGGTCATCGTGAAACAAATATTCTAAATGCACAGTCGCTATATTGGTCAGGGACAAACCTTTATTAATAAAAGGTGCTTAAGTTTGTTTACATCATTTGTACAAATTCACCACCTGTTCATACATAGCTAAAGCAGTTTTATCTCACTATTACCAGAATGCAAAAAGTGACACATCATACTGAATGATGTGAGGAAAAAGTTAAGGTTTAATGAAATCGTGATGTTGGTGGGGGGAAGGGGAAGTGAGAGAGTGTAGTTTTGTTTTCCAAATATGCACAGTATTATAAATGTTTTTTTTAAAACTAGAGCACATAAAGCTCACAAGTCTATTTATTGTTTATATTACGTATATTTATTATTGAGATCTCCGTGATTATAAATCTTTAGGAAAATATATAGTTACCAATTGATGATAAAAAACCTCTCCTCCTTTCCCATGTACTTTTCTCTGCCCTGTCTCCAAGTTTTTCTTTAATGCATTCTGGTGCCTTTATATTTATATAGCCTCCATAATATATAGCCATTAATATATTGCAATTGAGGCTAAACATTTCAAGTAATAGCAGAGAGTTAAAAGACCTACAGCATAAAATTTTTGTACTCACTAAATATCCTAATAACTTAATATTAATTGATCAAATTATATTTTTAAAGTAAATGTAAGCAAATATTTTTGGAAATTATGTTTGCAACGCATTATTCAGATGAAGACTAACAATGCGGTCTTTGTTCTTGACAGTTTAGAACTTAAATCTTTGTATTTTGGTCTGCTTCATATTGTGGTAGTGCTGCATTTGTTTCGCACTACAAAGCTCTCTTAGTACAGCAGACACATTTAATGCAGTGCTAACCCAAAGTACCTGAACTGGTGCATTCTTTGACTGCAAGAGCGCAAGTGCCTGCATTAGTGTATCTTGGTTGTAAAATTGAGGCCTTTGGTTATGCTTTCACCTGAAATCTTTAAAAACAGTTTCATATGTACTATTCATGTTAAACCCCAGATACTTCACTTACAGTGATTATATCTGTAGCATGCCATTGATAACTGTTCTAATTACTCTTGTATTATGCATTCACGTCATGCTCTTTTTGCTTGTTCATTTGCTTAGATTCATTTGCATGGTTTTGTAAGCAAGTGTTATATCCATCTGGAAACTTACAAATATCCCCTGGTTTTCTTTGAATATGAAAATGTCTTAAATTCTCTCATAACTCTAGAAGCGCGTGGTGGTGGTTTATTTACATAGGGCTGTAGCCAACACAAAATCATTTGTGTGCCTGCTTGTTGTTCTGAGGTGGTAGTTCCTTCCATCACCCCTTCTAGTAGTGGCAGAGCTGATCATTCTGCATCTGCCCAAGCCTGTCTCCTCCCTGAGTCCACAAAGCTTGATTTCTATAGAGCTGTAGCAGTCTAGCCCCTGGGAACAGTGTGGGATGCACTGAACCAACAGTCTAAAGCAGAGGGAGTTCTTCTCTGTCTGGCTGTTAGAGGCCACGTGACCTGACAATGGTGCATCTTTTGCTAAATTCTCTAATGTTGCTCAGTGAGAGAATATATGAGGCTCATTGAGCCAAAGTTTCTTGTTAAATCTCTCTTTCTCATACGCACATGTGTGGGCATACACTCCTCTCCCCCAAAAGGTGATTGTAAGGAGACACCCCTCCAATTCGAGCTGACAAGTCACAGTATCTGAGCACTTCACAATCTTTAATGTTTTTATCCTCACTCCTGGGAGGAAGGGAAGTGCTATTATCCCCGTGGTTCCAAATTGAGACCCAAAGAGTATGTCCACACTGCAATTAAAAACCCATGGCTGGCCCGTGCCAGGTGGCTTAGGTTTAAGGCACTGTTTAATTGCAATGTAGATGTTCAGTCTTGGGCAGGAGCTCCAGCTCTGGGATCCACAGGGCCCTGCCTTCCTCTCTGTAGTACTATCTGCTGCGAATATTTTTCTTTTTCATTTTGACTTTGTGCAGTGGGCCAGCTGTATATTCTGGCCTATTACACCCCATTAGCATATTTTGTATGGCCGCCTGGAACTTTCATGGTCTGGAAGGCCATGCATAATTTTGGCTGGATAGGGCCCTTGGTTTCTAATGCAAAAGTAGACTTAGCTTGATATATTGGAAATCACTTAGACAGCACTACCAGATCTGCAAACTATCTTAAATTATTTAAGAATTATATCAGCACTGGTAATTGCTATCTGCTTTTCTAATCTTCTACTGCATGGAGACCCTTGAAATACATGAAATTGTTGTGAACCCATGTCACTGGCAATGAATCACTAGCTTCTTGTCATAGACTTTATCTTTATCATCCATATTACAGTCAATAAATGTTAGTGATGATGAGTGTGACAGTTGTCAGCCAGAATAAACAAGCACGTAATAGCTACTTTTAGCAAATAAACTGAAAGGGATACGTTTAGTTCTCAGAGGAAGGAACTGAGCAAGAGGAGAGAAGGCTAAACCAGGAAATTGGCACCATTACTGCACGTAGACTTTTACAGTCGTGACACAGTAAAAATGCATCTTGGTAATTCAAAATCATATAATAAGTGCTGCAAAGTTGAGACACCCTACATTCATTGCTCTGTTCAAAAGGGCTCACTCTCTAATGCCTTGGTCCTGCTGTTTTACATCATGTGTTTTACATCAGTTGGGACTACTTCTGTTAGGCGTGTGCGTTAGCAGGATCAGGTTCCCAATCTGTAGTATATTTATCATGGTTTACTGTCCACACAGGGTAGGGCTGGCCCTGTATATGTGAGGAGAGAGCATAGAGAACCTCCTCCTGTAACTGTGGGCACTTGGATGGAGGAAGCAGGATGTCTTTAGACTTGTGTGACTGATGGGCTAGTCAACCCTGGGGAGGACAGAGGCATGCTACCAGAGCTGGCCCAATCCAGGGGGATGGTAATGCACATTGCACCCTTTCAAAAGGTGGTATGGCTGCTACATCTGAGTTCTTTCATCTCCACATCTCCAGGAGTTCCTTCAGAGCCCCCACAGGCATGTTGGCCGGATCAGCTCCCTCTAAGTATACCACCTGTGTCCCTGTCCGCCTGCAGGAGGCGGTGACTTAGAGCTATAGTTTGGCTTACTGACTTTAACATAGTCACCTTTCTTTGTGAAGCTATCAAAAGATAGTATAATGCACTTTCACAGCTGCTGCGTACACTTACTGGAATTTGTTTTCAAGTGGAGCAGAGGAGAAACTGAGAAGCACGTCAGCATATCCAAGTGTATTCTGTCTGCTTATATCTGTGCTTTGCTGTGCTTTCAGAGCTCTTAAAATATAATCTGTAATGCTCCCTGCAAACTCTCTACCAAAAGGTGCAAAAAAAATTGCATGGTTACTGACAGTAATTTTTCAAATAGAATAAAAGAGCTGGAATTAGATTTGCTTCGATTAACATTTTTACATTAGACAGTAAGGCTATGCTTTCATTTGTGTGGTTCATTAACTGTATATGTCAATTTTTCTGGATTATGTAGGTGTAGTCTAAGCAGGAATAGGACAAGAAAATGAGCAAAAGTCGTTGGTTTTTTTTGTTTTTTAAGAATATTAATTCTTTCCTTTTTTCTAGCACAGATTTAACCTTTTCTTGACATGGGAGAACCAGTTATTTTCTAAGTGAACAAAAGCATTGGAAATCAATGTTCTTTTCTTTCCCTTTTACAGAAAGAGCGGGATTTAGAATTAGCTGCTCGAATTGGCCAGTCATTGTTAAAGAAGAATAAATCACTAACTGAGAGAAATGAATTCCTTGAGGAGCAAGTAGAGCATATCAGGGAAGAGGTAAGGTCATACACGTGTGTACTGTCTCTACATCTAATGATGCTGCGGGTCCAGAAAAACTCTTCCCTCTAGCTTTAGCTTGTGCGTAGTTTAACTTTCTGATGACTGTGTATAGGATGCCAGTCTGACCATAGCGATTCTAATAGAACATTATACAAAGTTCGTTCTACAAATATGATTGATGAGATCATTTGGCCTACAGGGCTCCAAAAAAAGGGAAATTTTAAAGAAAACTATGGGCCAATCAATTTTGCTCCACCTCAGGCCAAATTCTTTTCTTAAACATATTTGTCCCTATTTTATTTTACTTCACCCCCCCCCCCAGCACTTTCCTCAAACCCCATTTTGACTGTATTCCCCTCCTTTCCCTACATTTCCTCCCCCCTCTTTCTTTCCAATATTTTCCCCTAACTTCTCTGGCTCCCTTTTTACCTAGGTTCATTGTTTGCACTTCTTTCTTCAGCTTTTTTTTCTTTTGTTTCTTCTCCCCCCCATATCTCAGTGATTATCACTTCTTGGTTTGTTTCTCTCCTTTCCCATCTGTAAGAGATTATTTTTCATCCCCTTCCGTTCCCCTCCCCCCCACTTCTTTTCTGTATTCAAGCTGATTTCAGTTTTGGTTTTTAAATAAAATCACTTAAATGCTGAACCTGCTTCCCTACTGCAGATGAACATAAACATCATACCATTCTATTTAAGGTGTATTATTCATATGAAGTGAGATTTTAGTAGTCCACGATCACTAAAATCATGTGTATTGTGCTTTCTGTATCCCTTTGGTATCATGCCTCTTTAACATACCCAGCTTCATATCCATCAGGTGCTTGAGTGGCTCAGAATAAATTACTGTGTGCGTTCTATCACATGATGAATGATGCTTCTTCATCATATGGTCTGCTTCAGAAAGCGGCAAAGTGACTTGTGAGGTTAAATAAATAGATATTAAAGAGAACTAATGGTCTGGGACTTAGTGTCGCCCATGTAGATTTGTTAAAACCTTCTGGCTTATGGTGCAGTGGTTTTACTATTTTTCAGTAAAATGTGGAAGAATCTGGTGGTGTAAAATGTGGAAGAATCTGGTGGTGTATGTGTGTCCATGAAGGTTTTTGTGATATGTATGTGTATATCACCATTTTGGATAGCAATACTAATGTGCTAGGTTCTTTGTATACATATTGTGTGTCTGTGTATAGGATGACATGGTACAGGTCATCTCAAACGAATGCTAATTTAAAAAAATAAATAAAAACACCATAGAACACTATAATGTATATTGTATGTGCTACCTGTGAAGTATTATAAACATATTTGAGAAATGTTGACAGTTCTGAAAATTATCATCAGGATTATTTATTGTATCTCCCTGAGTAGAGAGCCAGCTTAACTGAAAATGTCACAACGTAATGTCTGTTAGCTTGCTGCCTTGAGGAGCTAAAAGTGAGTTCCAGGTCCCTCCTGGAAATACTTGATGACCTTGAGCTGAATCCTGCCCATCTTGTGGATACCCTTCTTGGGGGAAGATTAAGAAAGGTTGAGAAATTCCACAGTTGGTGGGAGGGGTTGAAAACAGGTTGGTTTTTAGAAAATGTCTGTTTATGGAAGCTTCTCTGGGATATGTGATGTTAGGGTAAATCTGAGCAATGGTATAATGAGCAAGTTGTGGGTGAGGCATTCACAGGTGCATGATGCATGGAAATACACCCAATATATGGAGGTGATCTCTATGGGAGAAATTCCAAGGCAAGTGACAAATGAATTACTCACTCACCTTTGACAGCATTGCCAGTTTCCCTGCGTTATTAACAGCTTTCTTAAACAAAAAATGTCATGATTCATCTAGGAAATTGCCAGGCTCCCAGTGGGACCAGGGACCAACAACTCGCTGTTAGCACATGATATTAGGGTTTACAGTCATAACACTTTCATGTGTAGAAAATCTGAGGTTAGTTTTAGTGGGTTTTGAGATTTCCCCTGAGTCCTGTTCAGTTGGGAGGCATGATAACTAAGGCAACTGGCTTTGCAGCCAGAAGAATACAATATATAATCCCTATACATTTCTTTTAAACATTCCTAAAATAGTGCAGCATATGACACATACAACATACCTGATGGTGGAGTATGATATATAGATTTTATGGGATGACCTGACCTCTTTACTCATGAGTAGTGCAGCCTTTCCATCATTGTGAGGAATAGACTCTGATCATGTTCTGATGAAAACTGTGACATTAACCCACATGTTTCAGGCCAGTTTTTCTCTTTATATTGTTTTTCTCTTTATTCTTACTTTGCCCTTCTTAAATACCAATGACTCCTTCACCTGCCACCAGCGGCTTTTGTGTGATCACTTCAAAACAGTTTGAATTTCATTTTTCCTTCTGTCAAGAGGACAGAGCCCTTCCCTTCCCAGTCTTATCTAATTGCTACTAATTTCTACCCTGTACAACTCTTTCCAGTAGTACTAAATTATGAAAACTGAGACTCAGACCTACTGTTTGGCACTAGAGAACAAAAGGTGAGTGCACTGAAGCAAATGCTGTACTATATGTCGGTGCACTTTAGTCACCGGGTACCTGCTGTTTTGGAAGTATTTTACTGAAGTTTTCAATGTTGTATTGGACAAATTCTCTTGATTATAAATTGCGTTGACTGCAGAAATAGCTGTTCAACCTTTAGGTAACACAAATGAGTGTAGTTTCCCAAGTAAAGCCTGCCCACCCGGTGCTGTGTTGCAGTGTTCAAAAATTAAGGATGCTGCAGCTCCAAGATCAAAATTTCTGTCCTTTTGCTGAAATATGACATTACCATGTGCAACCTACTCCTGCCTGCTTTGAAATCTGATCTAAGAGCCAGAGTAAAGTGAACTGTCAGTCTAAGTTAGAGTGGAAGGAGATGGTTGGGTTTTTGCTTTTCATAGTTATTCTGGGTTATTCTATTTACTTTAACCCTAAACTTCTTTCCTGTTCTCATCATCTCTGTTATGTGCTCCTGCAGCAGCTAATGCAGTGCTAGCTAGCTCATCCTCCACGGGGTCTGTCAGCCCAGGGACCAGCAATTTATGGTCACTCTTAAACAGTAGAGCTTTGTAATTTTCATGTTAATTGCTAGATATTGCACCTGAGTTAGTGTTTGATGATCGTTAAAGGTTAGTGTTTGGTGCACTGAGCCCACCACACTCATTTCCAGACTGTTTTTCATCAGAGCTAGTTTTCATTTCCTCTTTTACAGTCAGAAGGGGGAAAATACTACTCTGAAATAAGACTTTTAATCCACTAGAGCAAAAGGTAACATATGAAAGATAAGATGATCTCTATCTAGTTAATGAATAAAATATGTGATATAATTGATGTTTTCATGTTAATAAATACTTAGAGTCCTACAGTGTTGGAGAAATAATGGGCTTCATCCTGCAAACTGTTGCTCGTGGTTAGTGGACCTCTCATCTGAGTGAGGACTTATAAAATGGGTTTTGGATTTTAGATTGTTTCTGCAGAGCTGGTAATTAGGAAATAAAAATCTACACCTTTTCATTCCTAAAATGAGCATATTTGATACAGAGTAAGATATAATAAGCATGGGATTCTATGATACCACTTCTATAGAATCACTTTTCAAAGTGCACTCAGAATCCAATAGTTCTTTGCAGTCTATGCAACACTGATGTAATGTGCACCCTATGGCAAAACCTACTAAACAGTGGATCTGCTACATTCTGCACCAACTAAAACTTTAGAGTGGTGTCCAAAGGTAACTCTATATGGAGAGAATTATGATAATCCAGTCTGAAAGTCACAAAGACAGGGATAATGGTGGCCAGGACCATGCCCAAGTGAGATGGTTATAGTCATTGTGTCAAATGCAGCAGAAAAGAAATGCTAGGCCTGATTTACCATGGCTTTACTCCATTGAAATCAATGGAGTAATGCTGATGTAAACCTGGACGGTGAATCAAGCTTGTAGAGTGAAATGAGACAGACCATTTTCCTCTCATTTCCTTTAATAGCAGTGGGTAATTGGATTCTTGCTTTCTTTAAAAAGAGAGAAAAAAAATCAAATGACTGCTTAAAGGTTTTTCAAGAAGTAAACATTGTTTCCAGTCCATTCATCAAAGTGGTACAGTGGGCTTTTGCCTAGTCTGAAGGAAACATATGAAAGATGAAAAACAAATTGATTTTAATTATTAAAAATATAAATGTGCTTGGAAGGGAAGTGATAGATTTGCGCTCTTTTTTGCTCAGGTTTCTCAGTTGCGCCATGAACTGTCCATGAAAGATGAGCTGCTTCAGTTTTATACCAGTGCTGCTGAAGAAAGTGAGCCAGAGTCCATCTGCTCAACACCGTAAGTTACCAGATCAGTTCACTTTTCCTGAATCTGAACCTTCCAGGGATAATAGTAGGAAGTTTAAGAGCAGTGTTGATACCCTTCAGGGTGGCAAAATTAATTCTGAATGGAATAAAGCTACATTCATAACTTAAACCTCCAACTTGCACCGCACATTTTCATTTGTTAATGTTAATATTGGAGTAACTGAACTGATTCAAATGTGGGGAGGGAAGGAAGAAGGAGGACGGAAGGACAGTGACATATGATACCATAGGCTACTCTAACTCACATTGGAGCTGGCACAGACCACCCCACAGGATCAGTGAGCCACCTGGCATGTACCACCCCACCATACCATCTTTCCGTTTGCAGGGGAAAATCTGGCCAAGTGATGGAAGACTCACCTGCATACTCACATTGTGTTGGCTGGCAAAGACTTGAGGCATTGCTAAAATATTATGCACTGTTTGACAGCAGAGGGAGGGGATAACGCATGGATTACAGTCTTCTCTGGACAGTTACCTGTCTGAGCAGCA
The DNA here is from genome assembly GCF_025201925.1 of Gopherus flavomarginatus. Taxonomy (NCBI): domain Eukaryota; kingdom Metazoa; phylum Chordata; order Testudines; family Testudinidae; genus Gopherus; species Gopherus flavomarginatus. Next base: position 85,161,153 of record NC_066618.1, read on the forward strand.
CGGCAGACTTTGAGGAGGCTGCCTGCCCTTGTCCACTTGTCTGCAGAGTTATTGCAGCATTCAAGTGGAGCATGTGCAACATGATTCATGAAGCTATTGTGTTATTTTTTGTAAGTCTGCATGTGAAAGTTGCTTTCTTCCTCATATCAGTGAATGAATAGCTTTCCCACAGGAAGTGGGAGGAATAAGGAAAATTGTCACGTTCATTTTTAAAATGAGATGAAAATATGTGTTGTCACAAATAACTTAGTGAAAGGTCTGAGTTTCACACAGCTCTGGCTGTTATGGGACCTCTGTTAAGCCTTTTCCCATTTGTCATTTCCACTTCATGTAAAATGGGCCTAAACTAAATGTTAATGGTTATGTTACCAGGCTGAAGAGGAATGAGTCTTCCTCCTCCGTCCAAAACTATTTTCACTTGGATTCTCTTCAAAAGAAACTCAAGGACCTTGAAGAGGAGAATGTTGTGCTTAGATCAGAGGTGAAATCACTCCCTTGTATACTTTGTTTTTAATAATTGCAGCCCTGCTTCCCTCTCCCTTTGAAAACCAGTGCTCTGCTGATGATTGTTAAAAAATATTAATGGAAACCCTCACAGAGGAGGGCTCTCTTACGTAACAGATCCCCTTGTAATATAGCACATCACCAATTTTGATCTTAAAATAGTGTTAAGAGTCCAATTGAAACCTATGCATTTCAGGAAATTCAGAGCAAAGGCTTCATGTGGAGGGGACAACATAGTGTTAAGGGACCATGTTATAGCCTAAAACTTGAGAGGGTCACGCAGGCTAAAAACAAAAAAGGTGTTAGAACATGGCTGACTGTTGCTGCACCTGCAGGTTAGCATAGGATCCTTAACCCATACCAGTGTTAGCAATAGGCACAAATGTCTTACCTAAGTCTAGAGAGAGGCAGTAATATCTTAAACTCTATATATGGCCTTAATTTGTGGGTTTCAAGTCAGGCCTTTAACATTATTTTAACATTGTTTTTTGTGGATTCCTCTTTTTCCTTTCATTTTGGGACTGTTCAAAAGAATAAAAAACATGTATGTGGTTGATGGAGTCCGTCAGAATTAATATATGTTCGTTGTGACGGCCACGTACCAGATAAATAATTACATTTGTGAATTTTCAATGCAGTTTTTGAACTTCAAGTATTTGGGGATATGTCATAATTTGCAAACTCTCATTGGTGTTTAGACGAAATACCATTCTCAGATTCACAAATTAACTTTCCATCACAAATGTAAGTCGCTCTTCTATAAAATATGTTTTGATCAAAGTGCAATCTGCTGCACCTTTATTATGAAAACACCCAGGGAAGATAAGTAGTGTAAATATTATGTTGTGGGTATTGTGAGGGTAATTAAGGTGGGGCTGGAAGTGAAAGTCTTCTGGCATCAGGGGTTATAAAAACACTTTACACTTAAGTCCAATTGCATATCCAATGCTTTGGATGAAATGTAAAATATAGTGTTTAATTTAAATATGTAATATCTTCATCTATTTTAGAGATCTCAAAACGTATCTGTTCCTAGTTGATCAATTTATACATTGTGTACTCCCTGCATGTGGTTATGGTCATCTTCATTCCTGTTAGAATAGTGACACCTAGTGGTGCAAATTTCTGCATCAAATCTGTGGGTGCTAAATGTTCATTTGGTCCCTTTTTTTAGAGATTAAGAGGAGACCAGGGGAGTTGGGGTTTTCTCACTGTCTTCCTAGAGTTGCGATTTAAAAAAAGGATTTGCTTTTTTGAAGCAAATGGAAACACTGCAACAGATTAGGAAACAACCAAGATGCTAATGTGCCATATTTTGATGTGGACCTTTTGAACAGGCCTGTCAGCTGAAGACTGAAACAATTACTTATGAAGAGAAAGAACAGCAGCTTGTAAATGACTGTGTAAAAGAGCTGAGTATGTCCTTTTTTTTTTCTCCTTTTTCACATCTGACGTTGTTGTGTTCAGTGTTGTTGTAACCATGTGGATCCCAGGATATTAGAGAGACAAGGTGGGTGAGGTAGGATCTTTTATTGGACCAACTTCTGTTAGTGAGAGAGACAAGCTTTTGAGCTACACCAAGCTCTTTCTCAGGTCTGGGAAAGGCACTGTTTTTATATTTAGCTGTGACACTCTGGATGCCTTTCCCAGATCTAAGGAACAGCACTGTGTAGCTCAAAAGCTTGCCTCTTATCACTAACAGAAGTGGGTTGGATAAAAGAGTTTACCTCATCCACCCTGTCCCTGTAATTATTGTGTTCAGCCACATTTAGATTGAGCTGTAAATTCATACATTTAAATGAGTCATTTACCCTGTGGTTCTTCATTACCTTACTAGTATTATCTGTCTCTCTTCTAAGACTGCTCATGAGAAGAGAAACAAAATACTAAAAGTCCCTGCACTCTTGTCACTTTTCTACCTTTACTTTATGAAATAATGTGGGAGAAAGGCAGAGCCATCTTTCAGACTGTCAGTTTTACATTTCATATTGGAATTACATCACTTAGGCCACATTTAATGTCAAGATAATTCAGCTTTAAGTACAAGTCCTTGAACTAAAATGTAACATTAGAATATATCTACAGTATCCATATGAAGACATAATGATCAGGCATTGAAAGAGATGGAAACTTTCAGATGATTTATTAGTAGGCTTGGCAGAATTTGATTATTTTTTTTTATAGCTTCAGTGGATAATATTGATAACATCAGTGTTTACTTGTAAGCATTTTATCCATTTTAAATTTTCACAGTTGTGTGAAATTATGGGTTTTAAGTTTTTGGTTTTTTATTTAAATGTTCGGAGTTGGGAGTAAATATGGGGGAGTCAGAATTATTTAATGGCATTGAGGCATCACATGTCAAAATATAAGAAGTAAATACAATTAAATCAAGTAATCAGACCTGTTTTTGCTATTCATTCACTAGTCCATTTGTAACAAGCGTAATTCAAAGCTGAAATCACAAGATTCTAACTCTTAAGTTTTCAAGCAGCATTTTTCTTTCTTTGCCTGTCTGTATATATGGATAATTGTCAATGAAAATATTTTTTCATTGGTTTGTATGTGTACAGTGAAATGGACATTTACGTATAAAAGTCTAATCTTTCCAATCCTACTTATTAGGTACCAATGCACAACAGACAATTTAGGCTTAAAGAGAATGTGCATAACATTTTTATTTAAAGATACGTTTCTTCCTCTTAGTGAGTGAGGGTAGGTGAATACATTAGCATTTCTTCCCTATGATTAACAAGAAAATACCAGTTCAGCTTTATTATGATACATGCAGAGGTAGCCAAAGTGCAGCTCACTGAGTGCTACAGTAGCTGCTTGAACTTGATGAAGCAGTGTATGCTGGGACTTGCAGTTTTTCTGGGCCACACCTATGTATTATAGATGACAGCTGCTGCATTTTGTTCCATTTGATTTAAATTAAGTGCAGCCTTCAGGCTCCTAGCAGGCTGACAGTGTCTCCTCTGCTGGCAAAGTTTGGATGTTCCAGTGTTACAGGACTATCTTCTCTAAATATGTTCTTACTTTTCTATCAGGTGAAGCATCAGGCTCAAAGAACGTAAAACACAGCAGGACTTGCACCATTACGATCGCAACTTTATGCATGAAATAAAACTATTTTCAGGCATTCTAAAACTTCTTGTATGAAGTTGAACTGGATCTCATTTACTGCACAGTTAGTGGGAAAGTGGCCATGAAATTATCGTTAATGCAAAAGTTTGCTTTAAGCCTAATTTCCACTGCAAGACACTAAAAAAATGCCCTAATCTTAGAAATGTAGGACGGGATGGGACTTCAATAGGTCAAGTAGTCCAGTGCCCTGCACTGTGGCAGGACTAAGTACTATCTAGACCAGGGGTCAGCAACCTGCAGCACACACGTCAATGGTGGCACGCAAGCCGATTTTTAGTGATGCTCTACTGCCAGCCTGAGTCCTGGCCGCCAGCCCCACTCAGCCTGCTACCTGCCTGGATGAACGGAACCCTTGGCCGGCAGCAGGCCAAGCGGGGCTGGCGGCTGGGACCCCGACTGACAGGAGCCAGCAGACAGAACCCCATACCGGGAGCGGGCTGAGCCACTCGGCCTGCAGCCAGTCTGGGGTTCGGGCCGCCGGCCCCACTTACTTTGCTGCACTATTATTTACTTTACATACAATAATAGTTTAGTTATATAATATAGACTTGTAGAGAGAGACCTTCTAAAAACGTTAAAATGTATAACTGGCACGCAAAACCTTAAATTACAGTGAATAAATGAAGACTTGGCACCTCACTTCTGAAAGGTTGCCGACCCCTGATCTAGACCATACCAGACAGGTGTTTGACTAACCTCTTCTTAAAAAGCTCCAATAATCACAATTCCACAACCTCACTAGGAGTGCTTAACAACCCTGACAGTTAGGAAGTTCTTCCTAATGTCTGACCTAAATCTCTTGCTGCAATTTAATCTAATGTACCTATCTTTCTGTTGTTGAGAGAGACAGGTTTGACCTGGCTGCTTAACATGTTTGAATATTACAGTGAAACCCAGTTACAGTGAAATAGAATGAATGTTTTGAATTTTCAGTGCATTTCAATGTGCAAACAATTTTACAGTGAGTCTTACTATTGAACTTTACTATTTATATCACAGTTTAATATACAGCCTTGGTACACTATCTTCACTGTATTTGCAAGATGTCAGTTTTGCCCACAATAGAAAATCTTGCTAGCAAGTATACAGCTCACATTGCAGCATCGATCCTCTATATTTTTAAATATTTTTGTTGTTGTTTTTGTTGTTGTTAATGTCTCTTTGAGAAAGTGTCTTTCCACATTTTGGAAAAAGATTCTGCTGCATTAAGCAACATTCTTCAAAAAGTACCTCTTTTTATAGACAGTGGGCATTGAGTTGTGATTGCTTCTCTCTTGTTAAAGGGGATGCAAACATCCAGATTTCCAGTATCTCGGAGGAGTTAGCAAAGAAAACTGAGGATGCTGCCCGGCAGCAGGAAGAGATCACCCATCTTCTTTCTCAGATAGTTGATCTACAGAAAAAGGCAAAATCTGTAAGCAATACTGTTTATTACACCCCTTAGGAACTTTTCCTTTCTCTCCCATATGTGGCAGTCTTGTTTGACTTTAAATCTCTTGCATGGTCATTTTTTAATGTAAAAAGCAGACCTGCCTTTAAGGCTTTTCTTATAGAAAGATATGGATACCTGATTTACCCATTTCGTATTAAATATAATGCATCAAAAACAATGGTTAAATTCATCTTGAGTAAATAGAGGTGATATTCTGACATTGATTTCAGCAGAGTAGGATTTCACCATAGGTGTTTCAGATAAAGGATATCCATTGATTTCCCAGAGCCTAGATGTGAATTTGAAAGGAGAGAAATATTTTAATACTAGATGCAATCTCATGACCCTCTAGCCAATGCAGATACATATATACACCTCTACCCCAATATAACATGAATTCAGATATAACGCAGTAGAGCAGCGCTCCGGGGGGGCGGGGCTGCGCACTCTGGCGGATCAAAGCAAGTTAGATATAACGCGGTTTCACCTATAATGCAATAAGATTTTTTGGCTCCCGAGAACAGCGTTATATTGGGGTAGAGGTGTAATATAAATGTCCCACAGGAAGGAGAGTGGGAGAATTTCACTATTCACATAATTAACAGTTGTCCTGGGAAAAAAAACATATAATCCATTGTATTAGTGTGTCCACCACTGTTTGATATATTTTAGTGTGCAGTCGAAAATGAAGAACTTGTCCAGCATTTGGGAGCAGCTAAAGATGCCCAGCGTCAGCTCACGGCAGAAGTAAGTATCGTGGGTAATACTAGAGTGATTTGGTAATAGGACAGCAGCTTTTCACTTCTAAATTACCAGTTTAATCCAACCAAGACTACTAATGACAAAAAAAGCTTTTGGCCCCTCATGACTGGTCTATGTGAAATGAGTTCTTGGTCCCAGTCCATTTCTCGATGCAGCAATGCATTCCTCTCACAGGTCCCTGTTCCCATAAACATATGTACCAGTGTGTCCGCGCGCGCACACAATTGACATGAAATGGCGATCTTGTTAGCCATCTTGGGAAAACAAGGATTGAAATGGGGTAGGAGGTATAACTACCTTCTGCACCTGTCGTGGTTGGCACCTTCAGGTTATGGATTAGGCCTATTAGCAGAGTGAAAGACGACCTGGGGAAATTTGCGTTTACTGTACTCACAAAGAACAATCCAAAATTTCGGATAAATACAGCATTTATTCTCTTTTTAAACAGTTTCCCACCCCCAGTAGTTAAAGTAATTGTGGCACTTGCAGGGCTATTGTGCAGCCGTGGGAATCTTTCTGACTATGCTTGTTACAGTTGCGGGAGCTGGAAGACAAGTATGCAGAGTGCATGGAAATGCTTCATGAGGCGCAGGAGGAGCTGAAGAACCTTCGGAACAAGACGATGCCAAATGCCATATCACGTCGCTACCACTCGCTGGGCCTCTTCCCCATGGTGAGATGATGTTTAAATGTTCTTGTACAGTGCCCCGCATAATGGGTTTATGATCAGCGTGAAATCTCAAAGCGTTACTACAATACAAATAATGAAAAAAATACTACATAAACATTTTCCAGAGCAATTTTGCCATGTTACACTGGCCTGGATCTCTGAAGTAATTCCATTGATCTCAGTGGCACAGATTTACCGAGTGACTGCAGTGAAGATGTGTGAGTTACACCAGTGTAACTAAGCAGCAGAATCTGGCTCTCTGTCATTTTCTCAATTTCTCACTGTTTCTCCATTTCCCGCTATCGAGAGAGCAATAAAAAAACTTCTTTTGACTAGAGCATCTTCGTACACACATAGCAGATCCCCAGTAAAGTTTGTAGTTTGCTATTTTTACATTTCCTTTTTAATATCAAGTATGGGCCAATTTAAAACACATTTAAGATCCAGGTCTCCTCAAATACAACTGGTTATTGTACAAATGCAGCTGGTAGCTTCTTGTGAAATGCATGAGGTAAGAAGGAGTTGTATGCTTCGTTACATTTTTTTTTTCCAGTCACTTAGGATGTTGGATGTTAAGCATTTAATGGACTTGGGGACTTACTAGCATTTAACTAAGCAATAATAAAAATGTGGTCCATTTTAGGGGATTAGTATCCAGCTGTAAAGACTTGATGACTCAAAGTCCAGCCCAGAGCTTTTAAACACTGCTGAGACACTAATAGCCTTGGAAACACATTGTGCCAAGGTAGTCATTACAATTTTATAAGAAGTACATTAAAAAAAGAAACCTGTGAAAATATTCTAGTTTTAGTGTGTGAAAGAAAAAGTGGGGGAAAACCCACCCACTCTACTATTAAATATGTAATGACTTGTACATGAAGGGAAGCATGATTTTATGCCAGAAATACAGGACTGGAAGTCAGGAGATGTATGTGTATAGGTGATAACAGAACCTACATTTTCTTGGCATCTTTGAACAAGTCACTTAACCTCTCTGTGCCTCCATTTCCTCATCTCATCTTCTCTACCTTGCAGTGGCATTGTGATGCCATTTGCAATAATGTTTGTAAAGTGCTCATCCGATGGTAGGCACTATAGAAGTACAAATAGTAATTATTATTTGTTATTACATCGGCTATTCAGATTTTTTGATTAGTCTACCAACACTGAAATCAGTTTTTAATTTTAGAACTTCTTGCTAGAAATCTAGAAATCTTACTAAATGGTGGGAATATTAATTTCATGATATGACAAGAGTTTGTTTGTTTTTGATAGGACTCTTTGGCAGCAGAGATAGAAGGATCAATGCGAAAAGAACTGCAACTGGATGAGCCAGACTCTCCTGACATAACGTAGGATCAATACAAGTGGTTCCTATATTCTGTTTAAAAAAAAAAGTTGATGCAATTGATTATATCCAAAATGTATTACCATTTGACAGAAGAATAATGACCCCAGGGTGAAATGAAGAATCTTTCTAAATCCAGTTCCTAGTGGGACTGTTGTCCACATTACAAAAATCGTCATCGCTGTAGATACTTGCTTGTTTTTCCAAGAAAAAATAGTAGGCCTGGAAGCTGAGCTGCCCTCTCATCCCTAGAGGTGGTTCCTCTAGGTCAGGGTTGAGGAACATTGACATTGTGGTTTGGGGAAACTTTCACTGTTGTGGATAAAGGACTCTCGTCTTCAATTTTGCTGTCTTACATTTTTCAGTAGTGCTAAACCCATATTTTAAAAAGATACATTTAAAAATAAAGCATCTTTTAGTGAAACATGGAGCCATCAAATCATTTTTTCTCCAGAAAGTATGCAGGCTGAAAGCATGACTTGTCAACTGTGCCATGCATTTTGAATGGTTGCATTTAACATGTTTCCTCATTTTCCTGTTTCATTCTAATTGTGAAGTTTACAAGGGTTCTGCTCTATAAGAGCCTTTTTAATACAAGAGATACAACCATGCCACTTGATAGAACACTTTAAGTGACCTGACACGTTATAATACAGTTTGGGCTTGCCTGTGTAGATCTGATTTAAATTGTGTTAAAACCACTTTACAGATTTCTATAGATCAGGTTAAAAGGTTGCAACATCCTTTGGTCTCATCGACATAGGCAAGACCAAAGTGTTTAATAATACTGCCACCTGGCATTGTAAAATCTGCTATGTAAATTTGCCCTATGAGTTCTTGTAAACTTCTCTGTGGCCTGGTCCACACTACGTTGTTAAACCGATTTTAACAGCATTAAATCGATTTAACGCTGTACCCGTCCACACTACAATGCACTTTAAATTGATTTCTGTACTCCTCCCCAACGAGAGGAGTAACGCTAAAATCGATATTAACATATCGATTTAGGGTTAGTGTGGCCGCAAATCGAAGTTATTGGCCGGATAGTTATAGTGATAGCTACCCACAGTGCAACGCTCTGGAAATCGATGCTAGCCTCGGACCATGGACGCACACCGCCGAATTAATGTGCCTAGTGTGGATGCGTGCAATCGACTTTATAATATCTGCTTAATAAAACCGGTTTAAGTCAATTCGAAATTATCCTGTAGTGTAGACGTACCCTGAGTTGGTCTTGTGGAAGATTAGATTAAATAGCTAAATTGGAGGTTTGGAAGGAAATGTTTGGTGTCTTGTCCATAATCATTGGGCAGGGGCAGGAGTGGAAACCTATTGCCTGCTTGTTTTTTTTGTAGGTCCCCCTGAAGGAAGGTATGGCAAGATGTGATCTTTTAATGATACATTTCCCCCTGAAATGATTGCTTTAATTCTTATGTGATGGAAATGTGTATACTGAGACGGGGAGTGAAAGGGATAATCTTGAACTGTTACCCTATTAGACTTGCCTGAGTGATGATTTGGGGTGAGTCACTTGGGCCCCTCTCTTCACTTGGGAGTAATAGCAGAAATTTCCATCGGTGTGCTCACTGAGTGTGCATCTCAAGTGAGAGTCTTCATGCAGACAAGGCCTCCTCACATTCTGACATTTTTTCCTCCCATGTCCATTAAACCTGTTAAGAGTGGTAGCGGCAGTGACAATATATTTATCTAAAATTCCCAACTGTAAACAAGATCTTGGTTTGAGGTAAGGTGAGTGCAGCGCTATTGTTCATTCCAGAGCCTAAATCCGTTGTAGACCAAGGTTGGTACCACCTGACAAAAAAGAAAAGGCCTTGTCAACTGATGTAAATTGTATATAATCTGCACCAAGTTTAAGAAGCCTTCACTTTTATAAATAGGTGAGGTAATTTGAAGTAAACTAATGTTAATTAGGAGAACCTGATAGAGCTGTATCCTGACTTAGGCTGAGCTTTCCAAAGAAGAGAGAGAGAGTGAAAGATGAAGCCCTGATTCAACAGAACACTTAACTTCAAGTACTTTAAGTGCACTTTGAGTCTGAGCCTATAAGCACAAATGAAGCTTGAACAAAATGAAACCATGTGTTTCTCATACAAATGCCATGGGACCTGATTTCCTCCCCACGCGCCGATGTAACTCCACTGAGGCCTGACTTACATTTGTCTGAATGAAAAGAGACTCAAGCTCCATTCATATAGGTCAAACACCCCAAAAATAAGTTTGTAGGTCTTGTTTAATGTACTTCTTCATCCAGAGATTTTTACTGCATGTAATTAATGTTTTGTGCCACCACTACCAACCCCCTCCAGTTACTTGTCAGTGAAATATTATCTGTATTATCCACTCTGTCTCTTTACATTACCTTGTAAAGGATATGTTTGCCCTTGTTAATAGTGAACAAAAAAAAGGCAAAAAATCCTCTTGGACAACATCACACTATTTTAGGGCTGCTCGCACTTTTGTGAGATACTTACGGCATGTTATTGTAGAGTTTCTGCACTAAGGACACAGCTGTTCAATACTCACCAATTGGACAAACAAATATAAATCATGACAAAGCTTGTGTGAATCTCCCAATGAATTATTATACCCTTGCACTCTAACTGTGGAAAATGGAAGGGGGTGGGGGATGAAAGGAGAGGCTACATAAGTGTGTAGTCTGAATGCTGGTTGAACCATGCGGTGGGGCCTCTTGTGACATGCCACCTGCAGTGGAACAGGTTTATTTTTTTAATCTCTCAAAACTTCCCCCCTTATTTAACTCTTGAATGAAAACAGTTATAAAGTCAGGAGGACTATGGAAAAAGAGAGAACTTCAAAAGTAAGTCAGAATTGAAGCTTACCAGCCTTGACAGCATTTCTCTACTGACTTGCTGCATCCTCTCCCTGCATATGAAATAAACTATTTTAAAAAAAGACAAGGTTACAATAGGCCAAGACCTAATGTTTCAAAATTGAATTGTACTTCAGAATTTATGAGAGAATGTTACATGGTTTGGCTAGAATGTTGTTTTGGCACAAATCATGTTTTGGAAACTTGACTATTGCAAGTATCAGACCCAAAGTATGTTAGGAAAGGTGTCAAGACTGGTTGTGTAACTGTGATATAATTGATCAATACTGAGCCATTCCTGTTTCTCTGATATTCAGTATTTTAAGGCACAGTTTTTCTTGGTGTGGTGGTTACTGACTGTCCGTGTATTTTATCAGTCACCAGAAACGGGTCTTTGAGACTGTGAGAAACATAAACCAGGTTGTCAAGCAGAGATCCCTGACTCCTTCTCCAATGAATATCCCAGGATCTAACCAGTCTTCTGCAATGAACTCAGTCATTTCTAGCTGTACCAGCACTCCACGTTCCAGTTTCTATGGGGGAGACATCTCCAACAATGTGATAGACAACAAGACCAACAGCATCATTCTAGAAACAGAATCCTCTGACGTTGGGTCAGTACTACCTAGCTAGGCTGCACTGTTGTTTTCTAATATATATATGAGGCAGGCAAAGCATTTAAATGTTTCTCTCTCTTTCCTTTAAATCATTTGTCACAGTTAACATAATGGCCTACATTTTATAAAGTTCCTAGATGGTGTGCATCAATGTTTGAGTGCTCAACTTGAGATAACATGATAAAGGGAGCCTGATTTTCAGTGCAACAGAATGAGGCATCTAAAATGACTAGTCACTTTTGAAAATGCAAGCCAACATTCTTAACAAATGATATTTGACCAGTTTGAATTGACATGTGAGAGGTTTGTTCTACATGCAGTTACAGCTAACTCTCTTGATCCTAAAGAAGGTGAAGGTGACTTCTAAAAACTTGTAAGTAAAACTAGTCAGGGCCTTGCTTTTCATTCAGTATTTGTTTTTCCCCAGAATGCTTTACAACACAGAGCATACCTTTTAGTAAAATGCTTATTATTAAAACAGTTCATAAAACAAGACTTGGAAACCATTTTAAAGACAAGACAAGTGTGTCCTCTCAGACTTCACTGTAAGATTAGCATATCTGAGATGTGATAAGTGTAAAACGGTGGTGGTGGTTGAATGCCTGGGAAATAGTAGATGAATTTTAAGCTGTTTTAAGCTTTTCTCTTTCTTTTTTTTCCTGTTGTATTTAGAAATGAAGACAAGAATAAGAAGCCTGGAACTCCAGGAACACCTGGTTCTACTGACTTGGAGACAGCTCTTCGAAGGCTGTCCCTTCGGCGAGAGAATTACCTCTCAGAGCGGAGGTTCTTTGAAGAAGAGCAGGAAAGGAAGTTGCGGGAACTGGCGGAGAAGGGTGAACTCCATAGTGGTTCCATTACACCAACAGAAAGCATCATGTCATTGGGAACTCACTCCAGGTTTTCAGAATTCACTGGTTATTCAGGAATGTCCATCAGCAGTCGCTCCTACCTGCCAGAGAAGCTTCAGATTGTGAAGCCCCTTGAAGGTGAAAATAAAGGGCCTCGGCCTTTATCTGTCCTTCTTAGTGACTCTCTGTGGTCTCTTATCCATCACCGGAAAGCAGGAAATCTCTGTAATACGTACTCTTTTTACTTTAGAGATAGTCATCCTCGTTGTTGGTTTGAACTCTTTTAAAACTAAAATTTCCCCATAAGCCTTAAAAGAAGGTTCATTGCATAAAAACATAAATCACACCACACAGAGTATAGTCAAGAACACATAGTTCAAAAATACTACAGTAGAGCCGACATATAATGGAACTGAATCCTACTACTAATGTTTCATGCACATTATGTATGCATAGAGTATTGGGGTGTTGCAGGGGAGTTGTGAAAGTATCTAAATTTATCAGAGCAGACCTGGGGAGCATCTGACCCAATCCTGAAAACAGGTATGCATGTTAATATTTTTATTCTCGCGAGTAGTCCTGTTGGTTTTGATGGAACTACTGACATGAGTAAGTAAGTGTTTGCAGGATTGAGTCTCAACTTTTTTACCTCTGGGCCTGAATTCAAAAACAGTAAAGGCTTTGGTCTCACGTGTAAATGACTTGTTAGATCTCAGCCAAGCTATTTATATTTCTCCCCATCACAAAACAAAGCAAGGTAATTGGTGGTCTGTACTCAGGACTAGAATATCAGTGCTGTTGCTTTTCAGGGCTTAAAGCACGTTTCTGTCAATGTGCTGTGTGTGCCTGGCTCTATTGAATGCTTTCAGTTTTCATCAGCTGTTTTGCCATAGTGTGATTTCATGTCTGCAATTATGTAGGAGCCTCCCTTCTGCTTAGGTTTTTTTTTGTTCTTTGTTTTTGTGGTTTTTGTTTTTTATGGAACTACTATTTCATGGAGTGGTCCATGCACGTTTTAATTTCACCAGTGAACTTGCAGCATTTCCTTTTAAAAATAGAATTAATGCATCTTCAAGCAGTGTTTCTCAGACAGAGCTTTTCTCATAATTATTTTCAATGGAGATAAAGCTTATTTTTTTCTGGGAAGAAATTGTCATGCTGCACGTACTCAGATGACACTATAATCATAGTACTTAAAGTGTCCTCTTTTTATGTGGTATCATTTCTGTTTTCATGATTGCTTTCATATAGTAACCATTTGAAGTTCTTGTATTGCTTTTAGAAAAGGGATGTTCAAACTTCACTTAACACATGTATTGGTTGCTAACATTGTAATAGGTTTCTGTCATCCAGCTATATCCTTGCTTTTTCCTTCAATAAACTCTTTCAGTCTTCATGATCTTTCTATCTGTCTGTCTTTTTAATTTTCTCAGACTTGCTCCATGTTCTTCTTGGGAGCATGCTGTGAGAGGAGCAAGGAAAGGGTATTGTTCTTACCAGATCATTGTGTCTCCCTTGAAACTTCTTGAACATTTTCAGCACATTTTTCACAGTCCCTTAGTAACATGTGCTTGTATCTCTGTCCATTTCTAAGTTTAATTATATACCATCTTTTAAAAAATAAGTGATTGGGATTCCATCTACCATTCAGATTAGATTCTTCTCCTTTACATTTTTTATTTAAATTTAGAAAAAAAATGGATCATTATTTTGGAGCAAATACGTATTGAATATTTTTTCCCTGCCTAACAAGTGTAATTCACTATATCTTTACTGAATTTTGTTATTCAGTAGTAATTAGTGTGTTTTTATCTTAAGAGTATATGTGCCATAGATATCCAAACAAATTACAGTCAATGCTTTGTTAATCACTTCTAATTTAGGTGATTTCTATTCCTTTGAAACAGTGTTGTAAATCACAGTGAAAGAAATAGTGGGTTACACTTAGTGGTGAAGACATTATTCCCATTCTCCTCTTCCCTTTAATCAGGTATGGCTAAAAAGGGGAAATACTTTTAGACAATAGTGGGGCTATCTCTTTGTATTGTATCAGATTATTTGTTTGGTTTTGGTTCATCTTTTTTTTCTTCTTAATCCAGTTTCCTTAGTTTTCTGTATCCGTAGCATCTTGCACCATAAGCGTTATGTGTGACTCCACAAATCCACTGAGAGGATGCATTCATGGCTCTGTCATTCATTATCCATCTATCAATGATGGCACCTTCATGGTGTTTCCTGGCTTCCCTTGGCCCACACAGTACACAGATCAAATTGCTTCTCAGCTTTGGTCTTCCCCAGTAAATTCGTGAACAGTTACGCATGTGAATAAAGCAAATAAAATTTCAGTTCTCCTCAGTGATACTGCAGTCTAATTGTTCTACTCCATAGTTCCACTTCCTCTGATTTTCCTTCTGATAACTTATAATTTACAAGAATTTGGTGTAGCAGATGCTTCTTAAAGCAGCACTGCTTTCCACGCTTACTGTTTGTTTTTGAATGATGGATTGGTCTTAAAACTATTTTCTGCATTTCATTGCTTTCCCTATATCTGACTATAAGAGAAAAGCTATGTTGCCTTCTGCATTTGCAATAATTTTTCAGGAAAAAAATTGAATCCAGAACATTATTACTTTTCACTTTTTAAAAAACATGTAATGAAGGAGATGCAACATACCACTGTGTAGCACATCACAATGCAGATGTAGCTGAAACTTCCTCCTGTGTGCAGTGAAGTTTACCTGGCTTTGACTTTTGCGATTACTGACATATGCTGTGATAGTATACATTGCAAATAGAAACACGAGGGTTTGGAATGAAAGTAAAGTTGTCGGGGGTGAATATATCCCCATGGCAAAGATCTCATTTTGCCCACTAACTGCTTTCTTTCTACGATGTTGCTACAAGATGTGGATTTTGGTAAGGTCTGAAGTGAAACGGGTATTTCTCTTCAAAAGTTTGAACATAAGGAGTGAATAGGAGTCAAGGAGTCAACCTGTGTAGAATTGTACAATAGCTCATACAGAGAGATTTTGGTTTCTGTCATTTGCTTTCTGAAAGATCCTGTAGGGTGTTTGTGGCTTTTAATAAAAAAACACACCAATATTTGATCCTCTGTGATCCATCTCTTGCAATAGAATCTGCACAAAGATAAACTTATGTGGAACAGCGCAGTAATAAATATTGGGTAGAAAATGTTACTTTTCTTTGTCCATAAACTATTTATTTTCAAATGGTCACTTTCACCCTAGTGTAGAAGGCTGCCCCAAGGCCAGTGTGCAACTTAGATCTGATGTAGTCCATCAAACAAGAGACTTAGCTAGAGCATAAGCATTTTGCTGGCCCTCTGTATCAGGGTCAGTTTAATCCAACATGTGTATCTTTGTCTGTCCTGCAATACTTGAATGATTCTATTATTGATTTTCTGTGATATAAGCTGAAAATGTTGATTTCAAAACACAATGGGCTAGATTCATTCCTGGGGCAATTCATTTATTTCAGTAGTGCTAAACCAAGAATAAATAATAGCCCATTCTTTTTACATTCACTATTCCCAAAAGTCCAGTTACTATCCAAAATATATTTTATGTAGTTTGTTGTTATTGATGTAAAATAATAATTAACTCTGTGGGTATTTTCGGACACATGACATTAATTCATCTAAGACAACCCCTCCACAATATTATGGTCCACTAGGTTTTTCATGTAGAAGACCAAGTAACTGAAAATTGATAGTCTTAAATACCACCTTGAAACCAAACACACTATTTATTGCACTGTATCACATTGAATAAACATCATGTTCTGGTAAGAAAAATTGAATAATTTTCTTGCTTGTGTGAACAGGAATGTTCTCACGTAAGTCACCAGTATGGGATCTGAAGCAAATTACCTCCCATTTTTTTCTATACACTATAAAAGCGTAATTGATGTAGGCTGATCAGAGTACAGCTTGAGTTCTTGGATTTTGTTGTAGGGTTTAATCCTACTCCCAGTGAAATCAATGATAAATCTTCCACTGATTTCAGGGCGTGCAGGACCAGGTCCAAAACCAGCACTCCTGGACGGATGTGTACGCTGATGAATTGCTCTTGCTGGCTCATTGTCTCATGTTTCATTGCTTTCTTTTTAAAATGTACCTTTTTCACACTCGGAATGTTACTTCCCAGGGATGAAATTGCAAGTATAATAGAGTAGGCTTATGTACTAGTGCATTCCAGTAGTATAGAGGCTCAGATAGAGGCTGTAAAAATACCTAGAACTGATAAACAAATCATTAGTGTTTTCTTCCTTCCTTTAAACTTGAATTGATATAATTTTTCTAGCATGCTCTATATAATTGTTCTCCTTCCATTAGTCACCAGTAGTAAATTCTAGTGTGTGTTAATATCAGGCTTCTTAAGGCAGAAATCTTTGGTGTCCATTTTTCTGACTTTGCCCATTTTGGTAATAAGTATGCTGTTTAAATGTATATTCTCTTCAATTCTGTATTGTTCGTCCCAGAGTGCATGCTCTGAAAGGATGCCACTACCTACCCTCTTTACAATATGGAAGATTTGGCCCACTGGCCTTGTCTGGTGTTTGTCAATGCTTTATTTGGTTGTTTTGGGACAATCTAAAAGCCATAATTCTGTGGTGTTGTACAATCCTCTAAATACAAGAACTAAAGACCAAATCCCAGAAGCATGGAGCCAATGGCAAAGCTTCAGTGGGATGAGGATTGAACCCTAGATGAGTGAAATGAGAATATCCAGATGTTCAGCTGAGAGAAATACTCAGACTTGCTTGCTGATTTTGTTTTGTTTTTTTCTTCCTCTTAAAGGTTCAGCCACTCTGCATCATTGGCAGCAGCTAGCTCAGCCTCACCTGGGGGGAATCTTAGACCCAAGGCCTGGGGTTGTCACTAAGGGCTTCAGAACTCTGGACCTCGACCTGGATGAAGTGTATTGCCTTAATGATTATGAAGAAGATGAGACAGGTGACATTTCTTACAAGGGCCTGACTACCTCGACACCAATTCAGCACACAGAGACCTCAGGTGAGAGGTCACAAGCACAAGTGACTGTTTCAGACAGCAAGAATAATCCAAGCCAGTCTCAGGCTTTCACAGAGGAGATGCAGGAGTCCACGACTGCCGATGATGAGGGGTCTGGTGAGGGAACCTCATTAAGTCCAGTAAAATTGACATCTTTACAGGATATTGATTACTGGGCTGTACTCACATCTTTCCAGAGCATCATCCATAGTGTCACTTTGTGTGTAGCTTCTGCACATTAGTGTGTGTGGTAATTAAAATATGCCCGGTCTAACATTAGTTCAAAATGTTTTTCTTTAACAAATCTTCTAATTTCTTTTACATTTTTTAAGGCACATGGTTATTTTTTCCTTTTTTAGTTTGATAAGAGAAGGCTGCTAAAAAGAAGTGGTTCATTCAAAAGATTAAAAGAGAGACTGGAGTTTGATATGTATATGTACACACACACACACACACACTATATGTATGTATATATATGTGTGTGTATATATGTATATATAATACACACTGCATTCTGTGTGTCTATATAGTATTTTTCTAGACATTCAGAAAGGATAATGCCACATTCCTTTAATTCTTGTTTAGAAAAAGCTAGATTCTATAAGGCTAAATGTTGAAAAAAGTGCATCTAACTTACATTTGTGAAACCAATAGATGTGTCTTCACTTAAAATTAAGCAAAGGAATTCTCCAAATGGAGTGTCCAATTACCTTAAATACACATTTCTTAAAATTTAGCCCATAAAGATTTTTGTCATCCAGCTAAGTATTAAAAGTATTTTGTATGTGGAAGATATGGTAATCACATCTGGTTTTCCTTACAAACACCAGTTTTTCCCTTCCACTAAACCACTCCCAAATTCTATCCTTGGGACTGAAAGCAACAATGAATACATTAAATGACTCAAAATACTGTTTCGTACACTGGACATTGTGAGCCATGACACAGTTTGTGGCTACACAGAAGTTACAAATTGTCTTGCAATGTAGGTATATTGAAATTTATCTTAAAACAGATTTAAGTTTGGAAGGAAAGAGTAATTTTGTATCTGACACTTCACTTGTTTTATGGTTTCATATTAATCATTATTCTTTATCAGTGACAAACCCAGCCAATACTGAGGTTTCCATGAAAACTAATTCGTGTATATCCATTTTTACGAATTCCATCTCCAACTCCTCCTCCAACTGGCACAGCTTTCGGTATAGCCTGTTCTGTCCTACTGTGGAGGACCTAATGGCATCAGTGGATCACAGCCAGATTTGCAGTCGCTCTGAGTCTCATTCAAGTGAAGGGGTGACAGATTGCAGCGTCCCTTTTTTCTGCATTGGAATGATTCATCACTTTGGAAGCTGCCAACTACCTCTTATGCTGTTAGATGACTGGAATGCAGACTTTACATTGCCAACACATTGTCATTATTGTACTATTGTTATAGAGCCTAATAACCACTCCCATCTCTTAACAAATGTGGATGAAACACGAAGCTGATGTCTGGTAAAGCTTTGGTATGACTCCTCATGCTTCTTAGAGCATATCTGTCTGACCTCAGCAATCATGAGTTATACACCTTCTACCACAGTTTCCTTTTCAAGAAAAAGAAATTGCTGGAGAAAAAGCTCCTGCAATGAGGCAGAAGTAAACCCTGAAAGACTGGATAAGCAATGTCTTGTGTAAGCAAGAGGGTTATAACAGACACTGTGGTTCCTTAATGAAAGGGCCTGGTGAACATTCACTTACCTGCAGCAATTAAGGAGACACTCCCATGCTGGGGAAACTCCCAAACAGATCAGTTTACAGTGAAAAGTGCCCTTAAAGTAAATATTTACTTACAGCTGTGCATATTTTAAATGTAGGGTACACAATCAGTGTTTATCTTGTAGGGACAGTCACTGCAGAAGGATTTATTGGGAGGAATTCATAATATTTTTTTCTACTTTGCTGTTCTGTATTTAAATATTGGCAAAACTGCTTTTCTCAACTTCTTGTCTGATCTTGCAGTGAAATCAAATGCTGATTTTTATTTATTTTTGACCTTCCATTCATTTTCATTCCATCAGAGTGTACAGCAATGTCACAAAAACAAGGCTGATTTCATTACAAGATCAAGCAAGTGGAGAAGGTAGGCTGTCAGGTAATAAACTCTTCTCTAAGAACACATGACTGAATTAAAAGCAAAGGGAATATAGAAAATAATCTGGACGATCGAATTTCATTTTGTGAAAAACTCAAGTTTTTTCCATTGTGGAAGTTCCACTTTAGGAGATGTTTGAAGCAAGAAAATACCTTCCTTACAATGCATCTCGGCAGGCCATAAAAATACTACAACTCCTGGAAATAAGCCCTTACAGGATCATATGCTATAGTAGGATCTTCTTAGCCTTTTGGCCAAGTGTCAATTCATCATATATTGTATTTCTGCTTCTGAGAATTACATACGGCCCTGCAAGACTGTGATAGGTCTTGTCTACCTCCAAGAACCACATCCTTCCATCAGATGGTTGTGAGGAGCATTTCCAGTTTACATCTTTACGGGCAGCTAACGTGAGCTGCTATGACTGTTTTGTGCGTCCTACTGATGAGCACTTACAATGAGCATTCTCTTTAAGCGCTAATACCTAGGTTCAAGAGCGCAAATAAGGCTGATGCTTTCTGGTAGTGCTGAAGATGTCTTATGGCCAAAAAAGGAAGGACAGTGCAGTTTGCCTCCTATCTGGATGATGGGTTGGGACATAAATCTCTGCTGACTAAAGGGTGACTGACCTTTGTTTTTAAGATTTTTCTCTCAAGGTTTAAGAACTGCAGCAAATGTAAATGCTTTGAATAACTTCGGCACATGGGACTGGAGTAATACTCATGGTCATGGTATTAAGATTTTTCAGTACAAATTGAGCCCCTGACCCTGCAATTTGCAATATATGGATGAACTGATGTGCTCACAGAGCACTCCAGGTTACATGTAGGCACAGCTTTCTGCATTGTAAATTACACAATCAGATTCTCTGTGAAATATGTATTCTCTTACATGGAGATTTTCAACATAATTGAAATAGTGAGGATATTAAAGGGGTATTCTCAAGTTAAAGCCCATACATTTTAAAAAATAGCCTTATGTGCCAGTAATACCTGAGATTATTAAAACTGAAAGCACTTAAACGTCTATTTTTTTCACCTTTTATACTGTTTCTTTCCTTTTAAAAAAAAAAACATTAATTGTACCAGACTAGTCAGTTTCAGTTTGTAGCTAGATTGTCTGGTTCAGGTACACGGACAATGGTCTTTCGCTGAAAATTCAGAACCACTATATTGTACTCTATACTGTAAATAATTGGTTAATAGGAAAAGTGCCAGTAGATGACATTCAAGAATATGTAGCATAGTTCCTGGGGTAAGTAACTTGTGCAACAAAATCACATTAAATATATTTCCGTACATTCTTTATTAAAAGCCTCATTTTGAGTCTAAAGCTTGACAGAATCCTTTTACGAGACAGAAGGTATTTTCAGATGGAGACTTCCTTACATAGGCCCTAAGCTAGCTAGCTAGCTAGCTAATATACTTTAAGTATGTAAGTAGTGAGTAGTATGCAGTTAACTTTTATCATAAGTAGTCCTGTTAAGTGCATATTTAACTGTAGGCTGATTCAGAGTCATAGGGATTGATCCTGCAGCTCTTCATTTGCATGAGCTCCAGGGCCGGCTCCAGGCACCAGCTGAGCAGGCTCGTGCTTGGGGCGGCAGATTCTATGGAGTGGCATTTTTTTTTTGTTCGCTGCTCTGGCCGCCCTGTAGGGGGCAGAGTTGGGGAGCGCCCTGCAGCAAACTCGGCAGGGTAGCCTGTGTCCTTCCCTCCCCGCCGTCCGGAGCGGCGCGGAGCCCTCCCGGCAGGCAGCGCGGTAGTCGGGGCCGCATGGCGAGCGCCCTGCTGAAGCGCTGGCCGCTCTTCTGTCTCTCCCCACTGCTAGATCGGGCGCACACACTGCAGCACAGGGAGTCCCCCTGCACCCTGGCTCCAGCTGCCCTGTAGGGTTTTTTTGTTTTGTTTCCCCCCCCTGCTTTGCTGGCTGCTCTGTTATTTCTCCCCCTGCCCCCCCCCGCTTTGCCACTCCAGCCGCGCCGTTTTTGTATTGTTCCTCCCCCTCCCTCTGGCTTTGCTGCTCCAGCCGCACTGTGTTCCCCCACCCGCTTTGCTGCTGCAGCTGTGCCATTTTTGTTTTGCCCACTCTGTTTTGCTGCTCCAGCTGTGCCGCAGGTTTTTTCCCCCCTGCTTTGCTGCTCCAGCTGCGCCAGTTTTTGGTTTTGTTCCCCTGCCCCCCCCATCCCCCCCGGTGCTTTGCTGCACTGGCCGCACCGTTTTTTTTTTTTTTTACCCTGCTTTGCCGCTCCAGCGGTCCCCACCGCCCCTTTTCTTGTTTTGCTTGGGGTGGCAAAAAAGTCAGAGCTGGCCCTGATGAAGTTACTTGTGTGAAGAAGGATTCCAGGCTCAGGCCCATGCACTCATTTCTTTTTTAAAACTTGGCATCTAAAGGTAGAGAGAAGGGGAGTTTTTCAAAACAAGTGCCTAAAATGGTGGAAGTACGTAATGAATGCCTTAAATCTGATTGTTTTTAGGAAGACTAATATATACCTACAAGAGATTATTAGCAATGTACAGAAAAGGAATAAAAATACACTAATATCTATTTAAAACAAGATGTTGATGCATATTTGTATTATCTTCTCTAAGATGGTATAAATATTTGAAAGGCAGTTTTATAAAAGGAAGAGTTGTCAGGATTAATTTTTGCTTGTTGCTGTTAAAAGTACACCTCTACCTCGATATAACACTGTCCTTGGGAGCCAAAAATTCTTACTGTGTTACAGGTGAAACTGAGTTATATCGAACTTGCTTTGATCCACCGGAGTGCGCAGCCCCGCCCCTCCGGAGCGCTGCTTTACCACATTATATCCAAATTCATGTTATATCGGGTCGTGTTATATTGAGGTGGGGGTACATTACAGTTTGGCTCAAATATCCTAGCCTGCCTACAGTCAGCTAGAAGCCAGATTAATGATTGAAAAATGTGAACCGCTTCATTTCTGTACTCTGTGGTTGTATATTTTGTGACAAGCAGACCTCTGTCAATAAAAGCCTAGAAAAATCATACCCACGTAAATAGTGTTGGATACCAGTACCCTTGTTGAACTGATGTGTATGCTTCCATTACAGGCCATTCGTTTGAACAATTGCTCACTCATTAAACCCATCCTTGCTCAGTTATGTTATGTTTTTAGTCTTTGTTTTTAATGCAAGGTATAGTTAAGGTGTTATGTAATACAAATAAGAAATCATTGATATACCATCGTAGGCATTGTTAAGATGTGTGTTGTTTTGTTTGTTTTTTTGTTTGGTGGTTTTTACTATAAAACTCGTTAATAATAACCAAGTAAAATAACATTACTAATATTGAGTCTTTGACTCAGTCTCTCTACCAAAGCCAGGTAATTCTATCCTCCCTCCTCTAGTGTCTAAGGATTTTAACTCATGATAGAGAACTCAAGAAAGCTTGCTGTTCAAAGAGCCATTCATTGCTCAAGCACAGAACAGAGGGTAGAGAAAAGCTCCAGAACATCACTTTTGAAGAGGGATAGAGGTAGAATTACCTTGCTTGCCCTCTTGTAGATACTTGCCTGTGGATCAGTCAGGGTTATGTCCTCTGAGCAGCAGAGAGACCCAGCTAATCAGAACATATGACATCAGCCCCTTTATTAAGGCTGGTTCTGGCTGACTATCCCTGTTCGATTTTTGACTCCAGCAGACATAACTAGGCTGCCTGAGGTAGGCTTTCAGCTGTTAACTTCCCCTTTCTGGTCCTGTTGCCTATCAGCAGAGTTAGTCTGCTATAGATTCAACAATAACAGAGAAGGTAAAGCTCAGTGGAGGGGACCTTTCTTTCTCCATGCTAAAGCTGCCATCTTTCATTGTCCTGGAGAATAAGCCTGTTGTAGGAAGTACTGAAACATCCACACTGCTGTGCTGTGTGCCACTTGAGGACACAGATGATGTTTTTTGCCAGGCTGTCTAGGCTCAAGCATTTCTCCTCCCCTGTGGGGTATGTTAATGATGACACACTAATAATGGATGCAGGGCCCTTGGACTCCATATTTCATATCAAAATAGCACCATTGAAGAAAAGATGCCCTTGCAGGGGTCTTGCATTATTAGTCATCCTCCTTTCTTCCTTCCCATCCCCTCTAAAGCAGCCATGACTTATTTCACTGCAGCAATGAAAGAAATATGTAATGCTTTAAACATTTACTGCACCAAAGAGATCAGCTAGTTCCTCCCAACTGCAGTTCACCCTCCCATCCCTGCTTCCAGCCAACCCCTGCTAAAGAAGGCAGAGGGGAATGTGGCTTCAAACCCTAAAGAGGGCAAGTGTCCTTTTGAGGAAGAGTAGTTATGGAGGTGATCCCACACTCTAATCAAAGACAAGGAACTAGATCCTTTCCTCAGCACAAGCCCACATACAAAATGCTGGACAGAATGGCTCACTCCAGCTTTTAAAAAACACAAACCTAGTCTCTAAGGCCTCCGAGATGTCTTACGGCCATCCAAGTCACCCCTCTAATTCCTCCACCTATTTCAGGGGGACTATAGATCTGATGAGAGAAATATTCTGCAGTGCAAAGATGTACAATGCATTCCAATCAGCGCAGTGTCTCACAAGATCAATCAACATCCTTGGCATAATGGAGAAAAAGAGTCTGGACCCAATATTATATGTTAATGTATTTCTGTTAATTTCAGCAATTTTTTTTCCATTTCTTCCGCTAACCAAATTTGTCCAGTGCTCTGTGGGTGAGGCAGGCCCTAGGCTTTTCTACAGCCCGTTTGTGCCTCTCTGGTGGCACAGAGGGGCTGTAAAACCGGATTAAATGGCCAATTGAGTATTACCTCAGCATTGGGAGCATGACCAGAGTGTCTCTGCACTGTGCTGTATTTAGCTGACAGAATGGCCCCTTGAGGCTGTGGGTAGCCTGGTTGTACCTGAAACAGGCCTGAGCTGCTCTAAATTGCACTGATTGATATAAAATCACTTTTGCCCCTCAAGAGAATTTCTTGTGTCTTTTTTAAAAACAAATTGTGTTTTGCACAATTTCTCTATTTTCATCCTACTGTGAATTTTTGTTGCTAATTATTTGTCTTTTTAAAAAGGATTGTTAATAAAAGTACAGAAATGGTCAGGGGCTTTAGCAGGTGTCCCTGTAATGAAAGGTATATGAAACAAACTGAGGCAGGATTCTGAAGATACTCTGTCACCCATCAGCATTGCAGATGTTTGTTGTGGAATATGCAGGAGAGAGCAGAGCATTTTCCTCCTCTTAAATATAGTTGGCTTTTTTATCTTGATCATTTGATGACTTCTGCAGAAAAGTATTGTTTTAAATGTAACAGGCCGGATCCTCAGCTAGTGTAAAACTACATAGTCCCCTTGAGTTCCACACCAATTTTACACCAGCTCAGGATCTGCCCCTTCTTCTGTAGGATCGTTTGCTTAGGAATAAGTCTTTTGTTCGCATTTCCTGAACTTTGGGAAGTACTGATCATTTACAATGATGGGTTCTTACTCTCTTCATATTGTGTTCAAAGGATGGAAAATGCTACAGCAATCTGATAGACTTCTTTGTTGACTGATGGAGGATGAAGCTGGTCCACGTTCTAGTGGTATTTTGGAGGGTTAAAACTATAGCTTTGAATACCGATTTCTCTTTAATAATTTTGATGTATCCCTTACTATTGGGATCAGTGACTTCTGTACTTTTAGCAGCCTTTTCCTATCTCACAGACTCATTAATTACGAGTTTTGCTTTTGCTAATGCAGCTATATCTTCAGTGTGCCCATTTCAAATCTGAGGGGAAGCACAACTGGTGTCTTCTTCAGTGACTACTGCAATCAGTAGGGGAGGGAAATACAATTACTGTTCTGTATCCATGTGCATAATTGGGCTGGGCTCACAATCTCAAACCAGCATTGCATTGTTCTGTTTTTATTCATCATCTAGCAAGAACTGTTTTAATCTCTGCTTTCTGTCCTTTGTTGTTTTCACCAAATAACCTTTTTTTCATGTGTGTTGTTTGAGATCTTTCTCCAGCTTTTATTTTAACTTTTCACAATATGCACAGAATCATGATTGCTAGGCTATACCCACCTATACAGTAGATAAATACATTGCTCACCCTAATCTCTAAAGCAATGGGATTCCTGAACCGCCATAATTATCATCTGTGGAGGTGAAATAGAGCTGGTTGCCTTTTTATTTATTTATTTATTATTTTTATAAATACCGTAGTAACCAAACTTCCTAACAAGACACACCCCAGTGTGTTTAACCAAAAACATTATATTCCATTAGTGCATGGCACTATTTCCTATTATTAAAAAGATGGAGAGGCTAGCTTCATAGTGAATCACCTGTCATGTGCTTAGACACTTGTTTCTGTTTTCACCTTTCACTTTGCCCATGCTTTCTTTCGCATCTTATACCCTGGTGATCTCCTACTTTAAGGACTGTCTGGCTGCACATGAGTATTTGAGCTGTAATATTTTTCAAATGAAAGAGGAATTACAGCCATAATCAGAACCTGCCTTGCTCATTTCTGAGAATCTTTGGAAGTTCTGAATGGTGTGTGGTGTCTGTTCAAGGCAATCTATCAAGCAGTCACATACTGCAACAGTAAAATGTGGTCTAGTCAGGAAATGCCTCAGAGGGCTTAAGTAGGGGGGAATCACACGCATGTTTTATTGTGCATGTTGTTTTGGCCACCACTAATTTTTAAAAGCTCAGATAGTAAATAAGAACCTATGCAATCATGATATCTTTGATTATAGTATTTAACTTCTTTGGTTGTTCCTCAAGCTTCTCAGATGCATGGCTCCTAAACTTTCTGATTAGTTTGCAATGGAGTATATTCCACAGCTGCATTTTATAGCAAATAAAAAATAAATAACCCCCACACAACATACCACTCTGCTAAGAACTTAAGCACATCATCTTAACCACTTAATGTTTCTTTTCCTTACAAACCAGATCACCTCCTTTCCCAGATTATCTATACTGTCATCAGAATGTAAGAGCTGACATTTTTACAATGAAGTAACCATTGGCGGTACCAAAATGTTTTTCTGTACCTGTCACAACATATACTTATGAATAATCAAAAATTGCTATCTACTGCAGCTGTGGATATTATGCCTTAAAAAACAAGGAAATGTCTCAGATGTACAGTAGTGGATCCAAAATTTTAAAATTATCCTGTCTGTGGATTTGAAAGTCAGACAGAGAGAAGTCACAGTACATCCTGAAACTTACTAGTAAGGGTTTCTGTGGCTTTAGCCTACATAGCATAGCTGGATCCATTACTGAAATGAAAGGTAATGGGGATGCCTTTGCCTGGATCAATCCAGAAGCTGAATTGCAAGAGTGTTCAGGATGTTGTAGATGTTCTGAAACCTTGTCTGCACTAGGAATGTTTTCCTATAATTCCCACTGTTGCTGCCACTGTCAAGGGTGTTGGTGGTGGCAGTGGCAGCAGCTGGCATTTTAAGTACTGTATCATCTGAACCTCTTTGACTGTACTAGCGAGACTAGACTGGTGAAAGTAATGGTGGGAAAATTTAGCAACTCTTTTATTATTGTCAGAATAAACTTAGACTTGTGGAGATTGGAATTGGCACCCATTCTGCAAACCAGTAACCCAGTAAGCTTGTATATTTCACCTTCCCTGCATTGATCCAGCCCAAGGTATCACATCACTTTTTGCATCTGTTTGTGAGCACACCAAACTTTTTATTTTCCTTTTATATATAAATGCAAAGAATTTGCTTTTTTTTTTTTTTTTAATTTAGTACATCATCCTGGGAAGTGCATGTCACAAACCAACTCCACCTTCACCTTCACCACCTGCCGCATTCTGCACCCTTCTGATGAGCTCACACGAGTCACTCCAAGGTAAGGGTTTTCAATGACACAAACAGTTCAGGGATGCCACAATCCCGTGGGGAGGAAAAAGCAAAAGAGTGACGTAGGCAAGGGAATAGCAATGATATGCATGGGAATGGTTGAGAGAGGGAATAACAAACCTGAAATGTGTTCTCCCCTTCCTCCAGTTCCCTGTCAAATCTCTCAACCTCCTCCCGTTCTAAAAGGATGTGTAATGCCTGGCTTTACAAAGCCAATTGAGATATTGCAGAATCTACCTTCTGCTATTCAAATCTGGCACAGGTTGGAAGTAATTAACAGTTGCTTCAAGTCTCTTGGCCCGGTGGTATGCTACCAGTGTTTGAAGAAAGGGCTTCCATAAAGGTGCATCCACTGCCCCCCAAAACTGGTTATAAATCCTAAGTACCAAATGTGTAAATGGTCTGAGGGTGACACTCACCCCAGTGCAGAGCACCAGCACAAGGAGCCCTCTGTCCACTTAAACCCTTTAGACTTTAGTGGCACACAGGCTTTGTGCTGCCTCTCTGCACATTTCACCTGTAGGGAAGGGTGTGGGACTAACGAGTCTATTCGTTTGTTATCCCATTTAAACAAATACTGGAGATACTAAGACTGTATTATACAGTCATTGAGAAAATAGTTGAAAATATCTGGCCCTTGGTACAAGGGGAAAAAATAAATAAATAAAGCAAAGAGGTAATTTTAGAAGCTCCAGAGGTAACTTTCTTCTCTTGAATCTGAAGAGAGGATTCAGCACTGGCCAGATGAGGGAGGGAAGGGACTCAACCAGCCTCCACAAAATTGTTCAAACGCTCTCTCTAGTTTGATGGTGGACTCTTAAGCTTCTGAGAGCCCCCTGCCACACATGAGAGGGACTGTTTGAAAATGAATTGATGGTCTCAATCTAGTCCTTAGTGAACAGTCACCTCATAATAATTGGCACTAGTAGGCACCGTGTTAATCAAGAGGGTTAGGATTTGATAACTAAAGAGGGTGAATGGACTTTACACCTAAAGATGGACCCACCAGAACTAGGTGGAGGCCAGTATGTAAAGTATTCTTTCCATTTAGAAAGACTACGCCCAGTTTTCTCACCCTTCTACCATCTTCAGCCTGCACAAGGGAGAGTACTACTGTCATCCTCATTCGCAAGCCAATTGAGAGATCTAGATCAGGGGTAGGCAACCGATGGCACGGGTGCCAAAAGCGGCACACAAGCTGAGTTTCAGTGGCACTCACACTGCCCAGGTCCTGGCCACCAGTCCAGGGGGCTCGCCATTTTAATGTATTTTTAAATGAAGCTTCTTAAATATTCTGAAACCTTATTTACTTTACATACAGTTATATAGTATAGACTTATAGAAAAAGACCTTCTAAAAAGGTTAAAATGTATTATTGGCACGTGAAACCTTAAATTAGAGTGAATAAATGAAGACTCGGCACACCACTTCTGAAAGGCTGCCGACCCCTGATCTACATTAATGAAGGGCAGTGCTTAGAAATCAAATTGGCCCAACTACTGGTAGCCAAAGCAGAACTTTTGAGAACTAAGGGAATGTGAACATCTGCTGGATTGTGGGTATTTGGAAAGGAAGTACAAATTCATTATGGGAAATTGAACTGTTTACACTTACACTTCCATGTGGTATAAATTAAGAACCATGCTATGAGTGGCTTTTCCCTTCCAGCACCACCATTTAAATAAGTTACTTTTATTTTGCTACAACATCTCTCCTAAAGTGTAGACATTGTTTGCACTGTTAATAATGGCCATAACACTCTTCTTGAGATTCATTGGTTACTAAACTTAACAAGTTTGCTACAACCAGTAACTAAACTCAGCTTCATTTTAGCAAATTCTCAGGGACTAAGTTGGCCTGGCACCATTCATTCAGAAATATGTGATGCTGTCAACAGAACTGTTGGTGAGGAGGAGCTTCTCAAACTGTAAATGATTCTTCACAGGTCATGTGAGGAGGAGGATGAAACTGCATTATGTCACGTTATGCTGAGAGGAGATATAGGGCAGACACTATGACCCAACGTGGCAGGGGGTGAGCAAACACTGCCAGCAGTGTCTGTGCTGGCGGGGTCGTATAGAAGAAATTCTAGTGTGTGTGGCACCAGCTAACCCAAAAAGTTGTAGATATTTACCCACTCGGTTACATTTTAACCTAACATTCTAACCCAGGTTACATTCTAATCAGACTAAATTTCATGTAGCAAAGCAAGGTGCTGATTTTTCTTAGACCTTATCCTGAAGCTGTCCCTAGTTTGAAGCACTTAGGCCCCTCTGGGTCTTTATTTGTTTTTGTTTTGTGATTGTATTTAGGATACCCTGCAGTGGTTCTGTTGGGTGGGCAAAGTATTCCCAATTAAGGCAATGCTAAGAAAGTGATGCCAATATAAAAATTGTTTTCATGCAGCACTGGCTTTCTGTTGCATTTTAATGTGTATCTGCAGTGGCAGCGCAGCAGAAATGTAAGCCTGAGTTTCTAGAAATAAAATCAAATTGGAGATGGAAGAAGTGTGGAGAGAGGGCATTTCTGTCAATAGGGTAGTTACTAAGAAGCAATTTAGTCTATAATTTGAAATGAAACAGAATACCTATGACAGTGGTGGTTTGGGGTTTTTTTTTCAATAGGACTTCTTTAAAAATTGACCGTTATCTGTAGTGTCCCAAGTTTAGTTTCCAACATTTCTTTGGTTTCGCACTAAAAATCAGTTCACAGAGTAAACTTTCTCCTGTTTTCTCTATTCCCATGCTTTTGCACCCCTACTCTTAGCCAATTTAGGAGATGTATTATAGTGGTTGTCATGTTGTCCATTGCTCTTAATGTTGCCAAACTAATCAGAGGTATGAAGATTCAGCTTTAAACTATTGCCATAGGAAAAGTTCCTCACTAGCTTCCCCCCTTTCACAACCTTGTACCGTGTGTGTGTGTGTATATGTGTGCGTGCGCACTTTAGTGACATGTTATCTTCCCAGCTACAATGAGAGATCCTCCCCCAACACTACTCACTGCCCAGACAAGCAGTAAGGAAATGTAAAGAGTGTGGACCAACCGCAGTATATCTGCTTGTCAAGCTATTTGGCACTGCAGACAGGTGCTGCACTTACAGGAAAAGCCACCAAGTGGTGCAAGAAAATACATTCCATAGTAGCTGAGAGAGGATGCTTTTCAAATTATGATGGATAAACTGCTTTAGCTATTCAAACATTGTGCTTTACTGCACTTCATATCTGGCCTTATTTGGATTTCCCTTTGACAAAACTACAGCTGCAGAATAAAATGCAGTAGCCCCTGGAGACGGATATGTTCCCTTTCTAGAATAGTCAACAGATTTGTGGTGTTATAGGTCCACTGCTGAGATGCAGGGAATCCCCACAGAGCAGAGAGTGCAGTGCCTGGGCTCCTACCTGATCTTCCACAGCAGAATTATGCTGGTCCTGCTTGCGGAGGCCTTACTTGGCCACGGAAAAGGGATAGAACTTGGACTTCCTTAAATGGTGCTTATAAGCTTGAAAACTAAGCTTTTAATGATGGGTGCTTTACAACTGTGTCAAATAAATAAATAAATAACCCACCAGGTTACACCCTTTCAGGATATGTCTAGTCTAGAGTTTGTGGTCCTGTCTTCATTCAAGTTAATTAATTACCAAATGCCACTTAGGCTGAGTTGGAGTATTTGTGGAGTGTGTCGACTTGCATTTGAAGTAGTGTAAATTAACTTGAGTGAACTGGCAATCCATTACCCAGGTCTGGTCTGCCCTGAAAACTTACACTGGTATAACTACATCACTCAGGGATGTGAAAAATCCGCATCCTCTGTCCAACGTAGTTACACCTACCTAACCTCCTATGATAGACAGCACTACGATGGTGGGAGAGCTTCTCCCGTTGACATACCTACTGTCTCTCAGGGAGGTGGTTTAACTTTGCTGACAGGAGAGCTCTCTCCCATCGATGTAGAGCATCTTCATTAAACCACCACAGTGACACAGCTGCACCAGTGCACCGTGTGAAGTGTAGACCTGCCCCTAGAGTTAAAATAGGACCAGTCTCCAGAAACACTACAGTATTGTCTGCATGGGAGAAAAAGGTGTGTTTTTTGATTTAGGCCTTGTCTGCACTTGGAAATGTACCAAAATAATCATTCCAGAATAGCTATTTTGGTACATTTGCAAGAGTAGACAAGCCTTTAGCTTAACTCATTTGAACCTCTTCCTTAGTGTCCATGTAGACACAGCGTAGCCCTTTCAAACATTCGTAAAGGGGCTATGCAGCCATTAAGGGGAGTTAAACTGGATTGAAAAAACATTTTTTTGCTCATCGAGACATGGCCAAAGAGGCTGAATTTCAGTAAAGGGTGAGGAGATCCCTATTGTTGGAAATCACTCTCTAAAGTCTGTAAAGCATTTTGGAATTCACCTGCATGAAGATGTGTATTTGAAATGTTACATATATTTGTGGTAGGGCACGCCTAGAACACTGTAATCGGGTCTTATCCAGTATCCATTGATAATACAAGCCCTCCTTTTGACTTTAGTAGGTTTCAGTAGGGCTCATACAGACAGCAGGTTTTTAAGGATGACCGCAGTATGCCTGCAGGGTGCTGAAGATGCAGGGCCTCAGAATTTTCACTTAGGCACACTGGATCCAGATTGTAACTCTTGTCACCACTGAACTTGCATTTCTGAAGAATTAAAAGTAAAGTTGAATCTCCATTCATGTGAGAAGGACCAGCCACTGGGGAGGGGAAAACTCATCAAAATTAGTGCCACAGGTTATACATTTTTTTAACCAATAGAATAAAAAATGCTATTGGTCAGATACAAGAAATATGCCTGCATGTGTGTTTACAATGTTTGTTGCCTGTGTTTTATATTTAATGTGCTGGTTGTTCCTGACCTGCTGTTGGGATTGTTTTTGTTTCTTTAGATGGGAGAGGGTTGGGCAGGGGATGTTCAATGCTTTCCCTGGTTCAAGACTATGCAAATAAGCATGAAATCTGTGGACACCAAACATAACAATAAAACTGACCCGTATTGTATTGGGTTTGCTGCTGAGTTATCGATTATTCATCTAACAAACTATTGATAATCAGTGGCCTGCTTTTTTCAAAGATGTGGTACTTAATGGGAGTCTTTCTGGTAGCGAGTGGTCAGCACCTCCAAAAATCAGGGACCAAGTCTTTTTTTCCCCTTTTTTTGCTCAGTTTAATAAAAGGGCTTGTTTTAATCAGACGGATGCTAAAATACCAATTCCCAGTTCTCTGTTACAACCACTTCTGCAGCCAGTTGATCAGAACAGGTTCTGCTTCCCACCTGCTTCTCTCATGGGATAGTAAGATACAGCATTACTGGAACCATTAGCAGTTTGGTGGGTGGGGCGTTGCTGCTCTGAGCCATATCCTGGTCTCATTGAAGTCAGTGGCCAACTCCAATTTACTTAATCCTTGTCCTGTTGAAGCCATTGGGAGTTAGGGCCAAGTACTGATCCCATTCTAGTCAATGGCTGAAGAGGAAACGCTCTAGCAGCTGAATTATTAAAGACGATTTATTTGTGGTTATGTCAAAGGATGTTTGATGCAGGGTGCTGGGAAATCATTAATCCAGTCGTTCTGGACAAAAATGGTGTTTAAAGCTGAGCTCCAGATGTTCAAAGTGATGATCTTTAGAACCCAGTGTCCTGTATCCAGCATTCCCAACATTCCCAACAGTCAGCAGATCTTTTGCGTCGGCTTTTCAGGCTCCCTTATAAATGGAATATTTGTTCATGTTGAAAATCTTTACCCAGGCTCATTAATTCACCTTTTCTTCCTTTGTTTTCAGCCTTAATTCGGCACCTACTCCAGCTTGCAGCAGCCTTGGCAATTTGAAAGGCACCCCGGTTGCTACCCCATGCACCCCTCGGCGTTTAAGCTTGGCAGAATCCTTCACTAACCTTCGGGAATCCACAACTACGATGAGCACATCCTTGGGCCTGGTGTGGCTGCTTAAAGAACGAGGCATCTCAGCAGCAGTGTACAATCCACACAGCTGGGACAGGGCCAGCAAGGGCACCATCCTGAACCCATACTCTCCTAAGATGGCGATCATTCCTTCCACTCCTCCGAACTCACCTATGCAGACTCCCTCTTCTTCCCCACCTGCTTTTGAGTTCAAGTGTACCAGCCCTCCTTATGACAACTTCCTTGCTTCCAAACCTGCCAGTTCCATTTTGAAGGAGGTGAGAGAGAAAAAGAACATCAGGAACAGTGAGAGTCAGACTGACGTGTCTGTCTCCAACCTTAACCTTGTGGACAAAGTAAAGCGGTTCGGGATTGCCAAAGTAGTTAGCTCGGGGCAAACGCAAGTGCCTCCCTTAACTGATGATGAGGGACCTCTTCTCTGTGGGGCACAAGGACCAGTAAGGGCCTTTGTTCCCCGAGGCTTGGCCCCAGAAGGCCTTCATTTGGGCTGCCCTTCTGGAACAAGTGCTATCGGCGGTATTCAGCTGAACACTGGCATTCGAAGGAATCGGAGCTTCCCAGCCATGGTGGGTTCCAGCATGCAGATGAAGGGCCCTGCAACTCTAACTTCTGGCATCCTAATGGGAGCCAAGCTCCCTAAGCAAACTAGCTTACGATGAAGGACTGCATTTTTATGGCTAGACTTGTAAAGAAATACCAAGAACCCACCTCCAATTTTTTTTTCTTCCATTGCCTCCTGAGTTTGACAAATCAACTTTGTGCCTAATGGGAGAAGTGTGTAAACTTTGTACAGTTTGTAAATATGTACCAGATATATTGTAACTAATTTGTTTATTTTACTGTTCAGTTGAGTGCAAAATGTTCTGACACTGCAGTTGCTGTATTAGGATTTAACTTGCTAACCTTCTGAAAGGTGTTTGTTTTTTTTTAAGATGCACTGAGAAAAAAACAAAAACAAACCACAATCTCTGGATGGAGGAATATGAATTCTGTAGCTAGCCTAACTTGACCTAGCATAGCAAGGTTATTGACCATGTTATTTGAGACATTGGAGTAACAGCAACAGGGAGCATTTGTGCTTCTGTAAGTGCTAAACAAAGTAGTCAGCTTAGCATCTGTGTTAATTTCATTTTGCCCTTGTGGATGAAGTGGGTTATCAGAGCGTGTGGCTGTTATGCTTGAATTGATGAGACATTTTTCTGTTTTTGTTTTGTTTTTCCTGGTATGATAAACTTGAACAAGTACTATGTTTTGAGGTCAACAGGCCTGCTATGTGCCTGGAAAAATAACACATATCCACTACTGCTGTTTCTTCTGGCACATCTGTATTCTGTGTGATTCACTTTATTTTTTTCAGTATTGCACTGGATTGTGGAAGGAAAAATGCTTTACATTGTGTTCTCTTGCTAACACTGAAAATCACACCTTACAAACAATCCCTAAAGAGACTAGTTTTCACGCTCACAAGATAATATGGCAACCATTTCCTGGCAGCCAGAGTCACTGAACAGATTGGAAAACTGTCTTATTTGAAAAGATCATTTACCAAAAGCAGTCTTGGAAAAAGGTGTGTGCTTGAAATATCATGCAGGGAAGAACCACAAAAGTATTTAGTAACAGAATATGGTACAAGCAAGGGAAAGCAGCTTTTGATCTTATATTTGACTTTTCGCTACAGGTTTTGTATATAAAGAAAACAATCCACTAAGTGGTTTTATAACAAAGTGAGGATATTTTCTACTTAGCTTTCATCATTTTTCATAGAAACCTGTTTCCATCCAGGTGTTGTAAACTTGCCAGAAGTAACAGCCATTTGAAAACATATTTTTATTCCCCTGCTATAATAACCCCATGTGCTTTCAATCAGAAAAGCCCAGTATTTGTTAGAATTTTCTTTCCTGTCCCTCCCAGTTTTATGCAAGGTGCTTGCAAGAATATTGTTAGCTCTTAACATAGAAAGGGACAAAAAATTTCTGTAGCGAAGAAAATATTATTTTTGAGCTTTCATTTAAAAAATCAGCATCTGCTTTTTTCCTTGTAGTCTCTGTGAAGTTTAAAATCAAGCAGCCAGTTTATTTATTGCCACCAATACTGCACTACATGTAATTGCCATGAATTGCCATTTGTACCAGACTGTTACTAAATCATGAGCACTGATAATTTCTTGTATAAATGGAACTGTCTTTTAGCCTTTGTGACAGGAGATGGATGTCTTTGAATGAAGTAGATATTAAATAGTGCAATGATATTTTGAGAGAAAACACATGAGCCAAATATTGCATGTGTTTGAAGACTTCTATTTATTCTATGAACTTTAAAAAAAAGTTTTAGTAAGATGTCATCAGCTCTATTTGCTGTTGTATTTGTGCACTTACTGCAAGTAACTTTAAATATCTTTTTATTTGAATGTATCTTTAAAACTAGATAGAATAACAATTAGATCTGAAAAATAATTGAGTTATATGGGCCATTTTTTGTACCCAGAGAGAGATAGCAATACCATATGAGAATTAAAAATGTAAAAACTAATCATGCAATTTGGAAAATATTATTATTTAGCCTTTAAATCAACAGTAGGAGCTGTCCAACCACCAGAAAGCAGTTGTAACACATCAGAAAGATAAAATTTACATTTTCTTCACTAATGAATATCAATAAAACAAAATAAAAATTATATTGTTGTGTATTATTCAGCTTTATCCTGGAGTTTTAAGGTGATAAATACTTTCACCTCAAAATGCCATATTGCTTCTTGAGTTATCAAAATAAATGTAAGCTAATGTGGCTTTTATTATCTGTGGTTACTGAACTATGCTAAATATAAAACTGGTAAAAAAAAATGAACAAAAAAGAGAAGGGAAATTATGAAAAATACTGGGAAAAATAATTCTTCAACCAACTGTGTAACTGGATGAAGTTTTGGTTGTTGGTTTTTTGGTTTAGTTTTTTAATTCCAACATTTTGTCCAGTAAAGCCCAAGCTCCAGGAAGATAATAAATTTTTACTTTGGATTTGGTGTGAGATCAGAGGAGTCCAGCAGGGACCTGGGTCAGGTCTAGTCGTATTCAGTATCTTCATTATTGATTTGTAAGAGGAAATAAACACCAAATTATTGAAATTTGCAAGTAGTATTAAATTGGAAGTAGGCACAAATACCAATGAGGGCAGAGTAATAAAACAAAAGGATCCATAGAGATTAGGGAGAGAAAAACCTGGAGAATAGTAATGCCAGGAGAGACTTGGGAGGATTTATATCATATCAAACATGAGTTTGCAATATGATTTGGCAGCTGCAAAGAAAAGATGGGTGCAGTTACAGGCTGCATACATAGAGAGATCCTATCAATGAATAGAGGGTAATAGTTTTCCTCTCTACTGCTCCATTGCACCTCTGCCAGAAATTGTGTTCAGTTCTGGGAATCTCATTATCAAAGATAGTGATTAATTGGAAGGAGTTCTGGAGGGACCGACCTATGCAAACAGACTGTTAAGTATGTTCAACTCCAGCTCAAGAGATGATTGTGTTGAGGAGGGATGGAAGTTAGATGTTTGAAGGGTGTAAAGGGGAAGTTATTTTTTAGTATATGCATAGTCAGGAGTATACTATACGATAGCCCCTATTCTGTTTTTGTTCCTCCCGCCTGTGATGTTTTGGCTTAAACTAGATTATAAGCTCTTCTGTGAGGCTGGGTCTGCCTTTTGCTATAGGTCTATACAGCACCCAGCACCACAGGACTCCAACCTAGTTAGGGCCTCTTGGCACAAGCCTGCTTAGCTTTTAGGAATCTGAATGGGTCAGGATGGGTGAATGGTCTAGAAATTATTTTGACATTTCACAACAATCTTCCTTAGAATGGTACAATTCTGATTTAGGAGGGATCTCTAGGACAAAGCTTTCGAATTTCTGTTCAAATCTTCTCTACTCATAATCAGAGAGTTCAGTCTCCCAGAGGAAGCATTTCTCTTTGGATTAATTTTGTACAGTAACAAAAACATTGTCCAGAAACAGCTGGCTGTAAAACCTGAACCAGAACTCTTCTCATATGCCATGGAATTAATTGTTTTGTTTAACTCATGTAGAGGAAACAAGGGCCTGGGACTCTTTTATCTTTACTGAAAGCTCTGGGAATTTCAATGCTCTTCCTTGTGGGATAACCCTCTTGTCCCTTGAATGATTTTTCATTTTTTTCTGCTGGACCCTGTTTCTCCTATGCTCTGTCCATGCCCACTTTCTCAGCACATGGAAGGTGACAAGCATTGTAAGGGCATCTGAAGAAGTGGGGTATTTTTACCCACGATAGCTTATGCCCAAATAAATCTGTTAGTCTTCAAGGTGCCACCTCACTCCTCGTGGTGTTTGTGGATACAAACTAACACGGCTACCCCTCTGATACATTGTAAGGGCATATGATCTATACATGGCAGACATAAATGAAAAGCAGTTCCCTTAAGCAGTGGGAGGAAAAGCAGGGCTTCCAGAGTGGTGCTCATGCATGGGTTTAGCAAGGTGTTAACAAGGCTGCTGAAATTTCATAAGCAATAGCAGAAAATGGTGCAGAATAAGAAAATAATGTATTGTTATGCAGGGTGTTGATTGGAAATTTATTGAAGCTGGTGGGTGGAACAGCTGCCCTTCATTCAGAATAAATGTAAAAAGCAATTAAGCTCCTTAATAGAATAGATATCAAAAACAATAGGCACCTCTGCCCAAAATGCAGGCTACTTGCAAGGTCAGTCAGGAATCTGAGCTATGTGGGCAGAAGGGTTTCACTGGGAACAGATTGCAAATGCAAGAGGCTGCATATTGTTTAATGAGGTGTGTGTGTGTGTGTGTCACACAGAGAGAGAGAGAAGGCAGCAAGGAAGCCCGGAGACAGCATAAAAGCATTTTTAACATGATCCTGAGAAAAAGCTGAGAGCTTTGGGTAAAGTGCTGGCTGGAAAGAGGCTTGGAACTATGAGCAAAAAAACTGTCTCCAGTTGTTTGATTCTGCCTGTTTTCAGGGAAACAGGACTTTGTGTACACTTTTTATAAATAAATAGGGTCGCACCAAAGAAATACCTGTCTCTCATCAATTTCTCCCCTTAACAGAAACAACCCAAATATTGGCTAACCACTTGTCAAAAAGAGATTAAAATGTTCAATTTGCAAGCGTCGTATGTAAATTTTTAGGGTGTAATTGGTGAAAATTGTTTTCTTTTTAAAATGTAAAAAGACTCTAATGTTGATGGTCCCGTGAATCCCTGCATTTTAAGAGATTATCTAAAAATCCAAATGCAGAAACTGGCTTATTTTCCTGTTGGGATAAAGAAGTTGCATCAGAGATACTAAGGTCACTTTGTGACCTGACCTGTTAGGCCTTTACCCTCTCCTTAAAACACTGATTCATTGTGGCCTATAAACCCTACTCATTCTTTTACTAACAGTTTCATTAATATCTACACTCACAGCTCTCTTCAGATCTATACTCCCTAAGCAAAGCAACCACATGATCTAATCATTGATAACCTTTCATCTCCCTACCCTACAGTGTTAACGATCCTACACCATGTTACATGCCCCATCCTGCAATATGTGCAGAGATAGGTGTTTGTGCAGAGCCCCATTTAAGTTTGTGGGGTGTTATGCAAACAGAGGGACTGGCCTGCATTCCTCTCCTTGTAGGATCAAAGCATTAAGCTCTTTGGGAAGGGACATTTTCTTTTACTTGTCTGTAAAATGTTTTGTGCATTTATGCGTCCATCAAAATAAAGTATTATCTGGTATGCCATCTTACTACTCATAGTTAAGCTCTTCTTTCATTGGCTTGTGTGTTTTCTTCCAATATTGAAGTGGATGAAGTCTGGATCTTCTGGCATCCCATGATACCTTCTCCACTTGACCAGGTGGATTAGTGTGATTTTCCGAGTTCTGTTAGTCACCTCTGTCTGTGATGGAGCAAAGAATACTCCTGCAGAGATCTAAGAAGAAAAGCAAGGGATGATGGTTTAGTAATCTTCACAGGAAGCAGGAAAGGCAAAAGAAATGAACTTACTGTAGAAATTATGAAGGTAAAATTATTAAACTATTACATTCAAGGAAGGGATTTGTAAAATCAGTAATAGTGCAGTTCCCTGCTCAGTTCTAAGCCAGTCAAACTGCACTGTCATGTTGGATAATACTTTGAGAGATACTAACTACCCATTGGGCCCTAAAGGAGCCTGTTTTAAGAAAGACAAATCTCCTGCAGAATCCTTAGAGAAGATGCCTATTTAAGGTACCTATCTTAAAACATGCACTTAAATAATCCCGAAGGCTTAAAAAAAAATTTGGATTCTCAGCACCCCTAACATAGCTGTCTCACACCACATGGCTGGTTTTGGGTCAATGACATTTACGTTTTAATATTCCTCATGGAATTTGTCTCCAATTTTACAAAATTTACACACAGTGAAGTTTATTTTAGGCTCGAGGTCCCTACCATCTTTTGAGCTCAAAACAAAAAGGTGTAATAATTTATTTTTCTGACTCTGCCTCCTTATTTGTTTCCATTCAAGACAGTGATGTACCAGAACAGCCGGAGTGCTATCCACTGCCTTTGTATCCCCACCAGAGGGCACTCTGAGACCTCTACAGATCTGGAAATAAGGAAATGCTTCCACAGGGGCTGCTAAGGCATTTCGGGTGCTGCGTAATGCTTGATTCTTCAGTCAGTCTGGTCATGCTGTTGTGAGCGGAGGTTTTGAAGTCAAGCGAACAGCGAAAATCACACATTCGATGGTCTGCTTACGCAGACACTGGTCCTAATCTTGGGCTGTATTAGAGCCACTTGGCTTTGTTCTGCTGGTGGTAAAGTGGTTCTAACACTGGTGCAGGAGGAGTATCTGGTGGCATAGACAGTGTTGCACTCCTGCATCTCCACCTTCCCTGCGGACGCTGTAGTGAGCATGAATGAGAAAAAGGTGATGCGGCCAGGGTTTGCCGGCACTTTGCTGGTCCCTTGGTGGTTAGTCCCTCAGGGCCATTGGCAGTATAATTTAAAACTACCTGCAGGCTGCTTTCACTTGCCTGGGGGACTAACCCAGCACACAGCCAGCCCCTCCTTAGTTGTGCACTTCTTGACTGCAGCTGAGCAGCAGGGTGACTCTATTGATTGGTGGGGTCAAAACGTATGGAATAATAATTGCCTGCATCTGTACTAGGACTATGCTATGGAAGCCAAGTAAGAAGGGAGAAATGTTATTAAAATCAGAACTCTCCTTTGCACCTGCAATTGATCCCTGCTGTGGCTTTGAGTAGTGTCCCTGAGGGTGCTTCACTTGAATGTTCACTCTTGATAAGAGATCTTCATCAGCAGTATCTGTGGGTCTGTTCAACACAGTCTCATGCTCCAGTGTGGGGATATATAGGGGAGAACTGAGCTGATGCTGCTCCAGTTCCTTTTCAACCTCCTGCAGCTTGAGACAGAGCATTGCTGTATTTGCTATAGCTAGCCACGGGGCTCACTGCTTTTTCTCTCATTGTTCTTATATTTCTTTTATATTTAAATCTTTTTGTTATTTAGCACTATTTAGTACCTGGGCACTACTTTCACCCTTCCCTTTTTTGTTTGCCCAGTCTGGGCCTTGGTGGTTTTATAGGCCTCAATCTGCAGCCTCAATTAATAGTGTAGGCAGAAAATCTTGGGCTTCAAACCCTACCAAACCTGCTGCAGGTCTTTTTCCTCCAACAACTGACATTCAAGCTGCCTCTGCTGCTCTGGAGAGTTCCACTTTTCCTCCAAGAGCAAGGCCTGTTTAAGTTTTAAAAGCAGATCTTGTAAACATAGGGAGGACAAGTTGGAACTGTTGTCCGCATTACCTCATAAAATCAATCTGTTTAGATCAGTGATTCTGAGCCTGTGACCCGCGGACTGCTTGAGGCCCAATTAGCACAGAGATGCAACCCATATAACGTCCTCAGGGCCACGCAGGTAGTATTGGATGTGGCCTACAATGGTAAAAAGATTGAGAACCACTGGTTTAGATAGATATGTCCCTCCATTGCTGTAGTATCTTAGTATCTCAGAAACATTAATGAATTCATCTTCATAACATCCCTGAGAGCAGGGGAGATTTATTATCCATCTCTTGGGGCTGAGGAGCTGAGGCACAGAGAAATTAAGTCCCTGATGAAACTTGGCCAAGGGCACACACAATGTTGGTTGCATAGCCAGAAATAGAAGTCTCCTGAGTGAGTCCCATTCTAATGTCTTAATTGCAATACCATCCACTCTCTCCCTTCATTTCCATATCCCTCAATCACTATCTTGCACCACAACATAACACTCTGATATAAATAGATTTTACAGAAGTCCCAAACTTCCTTTAAATGCAAATCAGACATGCTATGATAGCACACTGGGCCCAGCTCATACCTGCTGTAATTATAGTCACTGAATACATTAACATATAAAACACAAAAAGGATAATTAAAGGTATTGAAAAATATTGGTAGTTAAGAGTTCTTTCAATTGTAACATTGGCAGTATGCTGGTATACAAATGAATATTCAAAAAATACGGACTAGATTACACCAATCTTTCCAGCCTCTTTGAAGTGTGCCTCTAATGTACTGAATGCTAATTTTTGTTCAGTTACCAGGCACTCATGAAAAATTCAATCCTTAACCAGAAAATTTCTGTAACTCTGATTACGGTTGGATGTCTTCTTTGAGAGAATTTAAATGGACTCGGTTGGGATAGAATCATATATTAAAAAACTTCCTATCTATGTTGATAATGTCCCCCTGAGATAATTAAAACACCTAAATTGTTTTTGTCTGCTTAGTAAATTCAATTACCCAGAGTATTATACCCAAACAAAATGCTGCAGTGGGTGAGTTGCAACTGTAAGACCCTGGCTTTGTATTGTGTGCCCCTCCATGGACTGCCCATTCAGAGGATAACAGCCTGCTACTAGCTCAAGTGGGTCGAGACCAGGGCTGAAAGTTCTGGGTTCAGTTCCCACTGATTTCCCATGATGGATGTCATTACACAGAGGCTGGTCATCTGATCTTTTTGTGGAGACATCCATGTGTAGCATGGCAAGAGGTCGTTTTAAAATGTTGGCCACCAAGTGATTTTATTTTAAAAATTACTAAAATGTTTAGTTCAAAGAAAAAAGAAATGATAGGCCAGCTCTTCTAAGTTGTTTCCTTTATTGCCAGTTCAGGGATGTGGCTCCCACTATATTAATCATAGGGGTTCTTTACATACCTCTGGGGACACCATGATTAAAACCAAGCAAAATAATCACACTAATTAACCATGATTTTTTATTATTAAAGGAAAAGAAAACATTAGGTAAAACAGCACAAATGACAGAACACAAATGATAAACTGGTTACTTTCATTACAATATATTCTGCATTCCTCTCTGTGGAGAAAGTTTAGCAGAGGTTATATCTTTGCGAGTAGGCCCACCTTTGGTGGGGCACTTTTTCTCTTGGGAAGTTGAGACCAAGATCTCATTTCCCAAAATTACAGTGAGTCCAGGGCTAGTGTATCTTTTGATAGCGAAGAATGTTTACAAGAGGGCAAAAGAATGTTGTTTAAGGGCAGGTGTGAGCTGTATGGTTATTATTAATAACCAGCCAGTTTTTAATTGGTCAAAGAAAGCAATCAACTAAATCCTATGAAACTGAAGAAAATATTTAAATCTGTTATTTAGAAAGAGTCATGTAAGGAACTCCTCCAGAGATGGCGAGGAAGCTGCTTGAGCACTCCCAGTAATTAATTAATTAATGATTTCCCCATTAATATAAATATTCTATACTTAAATGTCTTCTTACATTAGTAATTAGTTTAGTAAGCTCAGTATACTCCAAGTGGGGTACATAAAGCATTTCACAATTTACATAGCAATGATGTTAGGAAATTATATGAGATGCTTTGCATTTAGTTAAAATTCTTGCAAATATGCCATTCAGAAGGGTTTGCCACTTCAATAAATAAAAGTTTTCCCCAAAAAACTTCCCAGGGAAAGTTTCTCTAAAGTTCAAGTGACACAAGCAGACATTTCTTGCAAAAAGGGTGTGCGGGTTTTGAAGGCCCATTTCACTTGTTTTATGCTTTGATAAGGAGCTTCAGTGCTACTTCTCTTTGACGTCTTTTTGATCAGCTGGAGCCTTTACATTAAAACTCCTATCAAGTATTCTGTGCAAAGCAATCACAGCCACCAAGTTTACATTCATTTTTCTAATGTAGTATAAAAATGGGCATAGAACATTAAAGTAAGATAACATTTAAAATGCAGGTATTTTGGATTTGTATAAACACTTTTAGGGGTAAGAAACATACCTTTATGCTGAAAGTGGGTTTATCTTCTTGACATTTGCTTGTCCCCAGGGTGACAGAAAGCAGAAGCCTCCTGGAATTCCTTTGATTAGATTGAATATTTCATATAATTAAATACAAATATATGCATGTTGAGGTACTTTTCTCCAAGCACCATATGCATTAAAGTAATGATCAATATAGCCCAAGTTTCATTGAAGATACAGGCAAGTTTCATGGCCTAACACACACACCAATATAACAATTGTATTAATTAATTTTACATCAATATTGAGGTCTTTCCCCTATACATGGGAGGGCAAAGCATGCGCCCAAATCTCTGAGACTGAATGCTCCGAGTTCAAGGCATATTTTCCCTTCAGAGGAGAAGTTTGAAACCATGCAGAGGAGAAAAGGAAGTATGGTCAGTGAAAGCAGCCAGATGCCAGGTTTCTGTTGTGGACATTGCACAGAACTGGGGTGCCCTGGCCCATGCAGATGGGGGGGTTCTGACCTCTGTGAAGGCCACTTGGCACTCTCTTCCAGTAACATGGCTGCATCCCCTGTGCTGACGTTAATGCTCCCCGATGGCGTTTGTAAGCTTGCCATAAAGTTGCTATTGCTGTAACCCGCGGTAACTACTGCATGGATTTATGCAGGAAATTCACAACACATTGCAAATAGGGAGTGCCCTTCAGCTCTGCCCCTTTCTGTGCCCAACCCCACCACAGAGCTTCCATGGTTGGTCTTTGCATGGATGTGGCTTCTGTGGTCTCTGCAGGCATGAGGAGTGTTCTACCTTTTAGCAAATTTGGGGGTTTTCTGGCACTTTTTGTTCCCATTCACATGGCTCCCTACAACAGAATGGAGAAATCAGAATACTTCTCCCTACTCCCTGCAAAAAAAAAAAAAAATTGATCAGCCATACATTTTAGTTCATCATCCTCTCCTGGCCTAAACTACTTGACTTTGTCCATTTAAGGTGATCTAAAGCAGTTAGGAAAAAATGTAGAACCTCCTGCGTCCTGCTTGGGTGTCTTTGATGAATATTTTTTTCTTATTTTTTTTTTTTTTTCACTCAGTCATGGAAATTGTAGCATTCAATGGTAATGAGGGATACTCCAGGGAAAAAGTGCGATGAGGTTGGAGAGAGGATGATGGACAGATAGCTTTGAACATACTTGACATTATGTGTGACAGGGACAATGATGAATGGGCTCTTAGGCTGGTGATAGGCTAATGTGTTAAAAAAAGTTATCACACTGTGCATAAAGTATGCAGCAAGGCAAACCCAGATGAAACTAGAAAAGAACTCATTTCGGTTAGAAAGTCTTTCGATCTGACTGCAATTTTATAATTAGCGTTAGTCTGTGGTATTGTATAAAGCCATTAAAACTGTCTCTTTTCCTAAAAGATTTTTCCAAATCTTTCACAGATAATTTTTGCTTCCAAACAAGTTAAGGAGAA
The DNA here is from genome assembly GCF_025201925.1 of Gopherus flavomarginatus. Classification (NCBI taxonomy): domain Eukaryota; kingdom Metazoa; phylum Chordata; order Testudines; family Testudinidae; genus Gopherus; species Gopherus flavomarginatus. Next base: position 85,206,088 of record NC_066618.1, read on the forward strand.
TGCTACAGGTCATATTTATTATATAGGGAGAGCCAGTAGCAACTCATACTTGGTTGCCCCACATAGTTTGACCTGGTTTTCAGTTGCTTATAACATTGCCAAATTTTAACCATTTGGGCTAAAATTGTTTGTGCTGGGTGTCTGCCTCGGAGTGAATATTTTTGAAAGTGTCAGCCAAAACAGTTCATCCATGTCCAAGAACAAGGCTACGGAAAAATATAGTGCTTTGCCCATGATAGAGAGTCCTGACAAACTTTTCTTTTAAAAAAAAAACAAGACAGACAACCTCTAACAACCCCTTCTTTGGAGGAGGCCTTTGTGTTATGGATGAGCCATTTGCCATCTGTATGAAAATTCACCCAGATTTGGTCAAGGTACAGCCACTGGAAAAAAATCAGTTTGCACATGCTCAGCAGAGTTTTGCAGCTGAAGATTCTGCCTACACTGACCATGCTCCTGCATGCGAGACCTTCCCACTTTGAGTTGGTGCTGTGGATAGGTACCAAAACTGAGACCAGTGAACCTGTCTCTCCTGTGCTCTCAGTGACCCCTCCCTCCTGCCATTAATGTCCAGCCCGTGAGGAAGAGGAAGCTGCCTGATCCAAATACAAAGGGGGCAAGAGCCTGACTGTGAGGGGATTGGCGTGGGGGAACCACACACCAGCCTTGCACAGACAACCTTAAATCTGGCATCTCCTAAACTTTTGAGTTCTTGACTTTGTAACTTCAATAATGTTCTGTAATATAAAAATATTGCACTGAAGTTGCAAAGAAGGTTTAATATTTGATATCCCATCACCATATGTCCCATTCAAATACATAGTAGGGTTTGAGACAACTAGGAGTAAGTGCTGCTTCCTGCAGAATAGGGACTTCAGGTAGCTGTTTGGAGGGATTAATTTTCTGCTCAGTTGCTCAGAAAGCCATATCCCCCCCATAGATTTAAGGGTATCCACTTGGTCAGAAGGCCATATCCTCTGCCTTCTTATGGTTATTGTCTGCACACCCCAGGAAGGGTAATACATGAAAACTCCCTACAGATAATTACTCCATTTCCCATACTGAAATTCTCACAATATTTTTCAACCCAGATCCTGTAAAGTGGCAGAAGAGCAAACATTGGCATTCAGGGAGAGGAGCTGCACAGGTGACTTTGTCTCCTTTGTGGACTCCAATCTTGAGCCTGCTGGGCTCCAAACCAGTTTGCCATGATTTAAGTTAGAGCAGCCTAAGGGCTGCTTCAGTTTATGCTATTTGCCAGAAGCTGACCCTAATGGCCAGTACAGCACCTGAGACTGATATATAATGGTGTTCTGGCCCCACTCTTTTCCACCAGCCAGGACTTCTGCACCCGCTGTAGGCAGAGAGGTGTCACAGGAGCTGCTACAGTAGCTCTGTGCCATCTGGGGATCCCAGTGAGGGATGTTCCTCCAACAGCTGGCCATGCCCGCTCCAGGGCTGATTTGTGCTGGCCGAGTGGCCCACAGCAGCCCTTATGCAGAGGACAATCAGAACTTTTAGCTGAACACAAGTTCTCTGAATTCTCTAGAACCCACTGTCTGACCACACTACCTGTGTTTGCCATTAGGTAAGTACCTGGCTATTTTGAAGCTATTTTTTTCTGCTACATCTGGAAGATGTTTCACAATCAAAGAACAGTGACATCTGCCTAAGGAAAGCTTTTCACAGCACGCACTGGCTTGTGCAGGGAGAAAGCTCCTCTTTGGATCTCTTAGTGTAGCTGCTATCTGTAGATCACAAGTGGACTATTCACACCAAACAATACATTTGATTAATTTAGCTCCCATTGTCTGGAAAAAGATTTTAAGTTTTACAAATTTGTTTGCTCTTTGAAGTATTTGACCAATATTTGATACAAACAGATTTCAACCTCTGAGTTGCACATGATTTGCCACAACTGTTACTTCAAGTGTTTGATGTTTGGAGTGTCTAATTCCCCACGTGGTGTAGCTTCTGCTCCCTGATTGGGTGACTAATTTTTTAGCAACACAGGGGATTGATTAAGTCACTTGTGGCCAAAGTGGTCATAATAACACATTTGCAGCATTAACTGGTTTCTGAAAGCGGCGCGCAGCCTCAATGATCATTAAAATTGTCTTGAACCTCTGTTTTCATGATTAATAAAAGCAAATATCTTCTATACTGATGTCACAAACTCTTAATAATAATTAGCAGCCTTATAGCTTGTGTCTCAGCTATAGACTGCATTTATAGTTCATAGGATAGCTGGATTGGGAAAAATGGCTTAATATGGCAGATATCACCTGCGATCTCATGATGACACTAATTTTTCCATTTGAATCAGACCCTATATGTATGTTATCACATAATCAAAATCCTGGGCAGCAGTGTGGATCATGCTATCCGCACAGACTGCCAACAGAGCTGTTGGTTTCTACACATTAGTATTCTGCTGGGTCCAATGGGAAGAGAAATGGAAGAAAAAGCATATAACATATGAAATGGATTTAAATATACTTTTCTATATATTTCTAAATGGTTGTCTGAGACTTGGTAAAGAGGACATCTGTATTAGATTTAACTCAGAATTTCTAGGTTTAATACATGTCAAGTTTAACATTTTGTCTTTTTTTTGTGGGTATGAAAACTATGATATTTTATTTAATTTATTTTTTGTGTTACAGTAGTGCCTGAAGACACCGCGCAAGACTGGAGCTTTGTTATGCCATGTACAAATTACTGGGCAAAAGATATTCCCTGTCCCAAAGAGCTTATAATTAGAGCTGGGGACAAAAAAGATTTTGGCAAATGGTAAATTTGATCTCCCCCAAAAAGAGTGTATTTTTAACTATTTGCAAATTCAGAACAAATTCAGCAAATAGTTTTGCATGAAAAATACCCAGATTTCCCCCCAGACACAAGAAATGTCAAAAGGTTTTGTTTTGACATCTTTTAAATCAGCTGTTTTGATATTTTGTTTCAAAAATGACATTTTCAAAGTGAAATATCAATTCAAAACAACATTTCATTCAACTTCACAGACATTATTTTGGTGAAGAAAATCTGAAAAAATTCAGTTTCAGTTTGAAACTTTTTTTTAAATGTTTTGGTTCAGCTACTGAACAAAAAACCAATTATTTGGTCAGATCTACTTGATCAGTTCCCTGCCTTCTCTAGGCATATGTGGAGAAAAGACACGTTATTTCAATATTTTTACAAATGAGCAACTGAGTCATAGAGACTAACTGACTTGCTCAATGTCACACAGGAAGTCCATCCTTTCTATTAATGCATCTCTGTAACTTAATGAGATTCTGCTTTACTTTTCTACATATTTGGATTGTTATTTATCTTCATTAAATTGTAAATAGAACAATGGAATAGGGAAATATAGTATTAAAACACAGAGACCCTGTTTTATGCCCTTAAGCCATATTTTAGTGCAGTTTTTGGGATTCTCTCTTACTTCAAGGCTTCATTTTGGGAGTTTAACTGTTGTATAGAAAGTCTACCCTCTTAATACAATAGTGTGATGTCCTCTTTCAATGTAAATATTAGGGTTGATTAATCCAGGGAGGAATTTATAGAGTTTTCCATCATGGCCTCGTAAAGATACTGAGAGAGAGAGAGAGCTACAAAGCCTTGGAGTGATGTCACAAAGCTAAAGAATGAAATAGGAGATGCCTAAGTAAGAGAGGAAGAGAATGGTTTTTAAGGCACCCCACTTTAGCAGCAGAAAAGATGAGGGTGATCATGATAATATTTTCCAAAGGCATTATGAATATCCTGTCCATAAGAGGAATATAACATAAGAAAGCATGTTTTCATCAGTTGTTCCAAAGTGAAGGAGGACACAGTTGAAGCGTGTTTTAGAAACCTATAGCAACTGGTTGAATACTTTGAGTTTGAGGAGCGCAATGAGTTTGTAAAAGGTAAACTTGTGCTTGGAATAGGAACTAATAATCTATCTCAAAGGGATTGCAAAAGACAGAAGGTCTAACCTTATAGAGTGCCATAGAATTCATCCTTCATTGCAGGTCGCCTTTAACTAAGTGGGAAGAAAACCTGAGTCCTTTCCTGGAGTTACTGGAAATAGATATGTGTCAGAAAGAAGGTCTGCCATTACCTTTTGGAAACAGCTGATGCTTTTAAAGATAAAGGAATTTGTAAGCTGGAGAGCTAGCTTGTCAGCCCAGCAAGGAGCAATGCCATGGCAGAATCTGTTTCCGGCCCTTGCCTAAGGGCACAGTTTATTGGCTGAAGAGAAATTTAGGCAAAATACCAAACTAAAGTAGTTTCTCTGACCCCCATGGACTCTGAGAGGCTTTTCCCTCACCTCTCTCAGCCAGTGCCTTGATGCAAGTTCTCCCTCAGGAGCATTTCCACTCCCAGAAGTTCTCAGTTCCAAGACCCATGGCCACATTTAGGCACGATGGGACATCTAAAAGTACGCCAACACAATCACCTTCAGTCAGGAAACAGGGTCAAGTCAACAGACTAGCTGAAACAGAGCATTTTCACAGCCCTTCCTTCTGGGCCACCAAGCCTCGTTAACAAAAAACCATCCCACTCCCCAAGCATGTCATCCACAAAGCCTGAGTTAGGCACCCAGGCTACCTATGTGATGCATGGGGAGAGATAGGCACCTAAGAATGGGATCCACAAGAGCAAGTGTATGCTGGGTGTGGAGTGCCTCAGCTAACCAATAGCACATGCTGAAGAGAGGAGTATGTCCTAAGCTCTACCCCTATCGGGGAATTAGATTGGGGGGAGGTTGGATTTACAGCCAAGAACCCTCTCTTTGAGTCAAGTACACTCTTTTCTTGGTGGTGGCACAAGCCTGATGCCATACAAAACTGGGAGGAGGAAGAGGCCTCCATTATAACCTTTAGCTCAGGGGATAGGTTACTCAGCCAGGCAGGGGCAGCAAGGTGAACAGTGGGCTTGGGGAGGCTAGTCCCCAGCCGGCCTGCCCCTTCTGCCTGGGGCCCCACTCCTCCCCTTTTCCCCATCAGAGCCCAGAGGTCCCCTCCCCAGCTCTGGAGCACCAGGCAGGTGAGCAGATGAGCAGCACAGCTCCCAGCTCCAGAGCACTGGGTGGGTGAGTGGTGCAAGCACAGGCACCAGCCACCTGGAGTCCCTGGCTGCAGGCCAACCCCCAGCAGCCCCAGCCTGGGGCAAGGGCACCAGAGCTCTCCCAAAAGTGGAGAGGGCGGGGGCCCCTGCCCGAGGTGGAGGAGAAGGCAGGTAGCCCCCTGTCAGAGACTCTATGGCTCCTCACAGCTGCCCATGCAGCTCTTACCATGGCCAGGCTGTGGCTCTGAGGCTGCCCCCATGGGAGCTGGGTCAGGGAGACCCATGCATGCAGCTGTGGGGAACCAGTGTGGAGTAGTGGACGCTCCTCCTGCCCTGGGTGGCCAGGGAGCCCGGGAAGCGAGGACACAGGCTGGAGACTGCTCTCAGTCCCCACGCACCCTGGGCAGATGGAGGGTCTGCCACGGTTCCCCACAGTTGCCCGGGCTCCACACTGGCCTGTCTGGGAGTGAGGCCTCGGGATAGGGGGGATGGGTGGGGAAGGAGGAAGAGGAGGGTAAAGGGGGAGCAGTCCTCCCAGGCGAAAAGTGAACAAGACACTTACAAATGTGGGAGGGCTGTGGTTCCCTGACTCCCCCTGTTCCAGTGCCACTGGTCTGGGGCCCTGGCCACATGGGAAGTAAGAGCCACAGCAGAGCACAGTGGGAAGCAGGAGAGGCCTGGGGTGGAGTGTGGGTGGAGCCACGCAGGCAGTTTGGGTAGGCTTAGACTTCCCCTGCCTTTGACACCCACCGCCCATGCACCCAGGGTGTGGGATACTCCACTTCAATTCCCAGCTGTACCTGAGAAGGAGAAGGAATATGAACAGTGGCATCTCAACTACAAGGTGAGTTCACTATCCACTGAACTATAGAGTCATTCTCATTCACTCATGTTCTCAAGGGCAATGCATAGTTAATATGCAGAGGAACAGACCAGGAGATTGAGGGAGACACACATCAGAATATCCCATAGCTCAGTGGTTAGGGCATGCACCTGGGAGACCCCTGTTCAAACCTGTTCTGTTCATCAGGCAGAAGAAGGAATTGAACCAGGCTCTTCTACATTCCAGTTGAGTTCCCCAACTGCTGGGCTAAACATTATAGGGGAGATTGCCATTGCTTCCTTCTCCCTGTGGCTGTTACACGTGCAGTTAGGTGTGCTCAGAGCATACTTCCCAGATTGAGCCCTGCAAGCAAGATAGGCAGGGCAATACCAAATTTCACCTGGTTTGAGGCTCCTGCTGAGGCATGAGCTAGGTGCTGGTCATCACTCTGAGCCTGCAGTGTGCATGCCCAGAATCAGAAACTGAATTTTATTCCACTTTATGTATCATGAATGACATGTCATTGCAGGTCTGATTGCAGAAGCTGTAGTAGAAAGGGTGATAAAGAGGGAAAATGCACAACTGTATTTTTAAATCATCAACAGAATTCTCACACAGGGACTCGGAAAAATCAGCTTTGGGCTTGTAAACTGAACAAACTTGATCTGAAAATCATTGAGAGATAACAGGTGAAATCCTGACCCCTCCATTGAAATCAAGGGGAGTTTTGCCATGGATTTCAATCACGTCACTGTTTCGTCCAATAAAAACAGTATAGCACAATGTCATTTTTGCAGGTACATTTCAGACCATCCTTTAATTGCACTTTCTGACAACATTCCTGATTCCCACATTTTTCTCCGATGAGCAGTGTTGGTAGCAAGTTAAATGTCAGCAATTTTATGTATTTAAGTAGAAAAATTAGCAGTGTATATTACGGTCTGGTTATCTTTTTGCATTTTTTACCCAGTGAAGCTTAGTTCAGATGCAATATCTGGTTTTTCTAAAAAGTTTTATATTTTACCCAGTGGTTCAGCTGGGTTGAGTGAGACAAAAGGAGACACAATGTCTTCCGCCAAGGTCATAATCTTAATCACTGTCTCAGCCAGAATTATAATGCTTCTAGCTCCTAGCTCTGTGCTTCAATTTCTCTGCTGCATGTCACTTGATATTTTCATTCCTCATAAAGAAGGAATGGTAACGTTATTAAGAGTAACAGGTTATTTCCTCTGTAAAAATGTACTGAAATTTTTTTCACCAAGCTCACCATCATGTCATCATTGCCTGGTCTTTGAAAATAGAAGTTTTATATGCCTTGGTGACTAGATTCTGATGCCACTGAAAGTTTGATGAAGTCTCTGGAGAAGCCTGAGGGCATACTTCCTAAATGATGAAGATAGGATGGTTGGCCAACATCCCGTTGAACTGATTTCGGTGCTGCTGAGGATTAATTTAATTTTATGTATTGCATGCTTATTAATGTCAGGGCACCTAGAACGTTGGATAGATGGCTATATTATTTAATATCTAAATAAATAATAAAAATATTGTACATAGCTTGAGATTGACCTTCATGTTATTCCTGCAGATCAAAGAGGACATGTGGGTTTTTTTGAGATCCCTTGAGTGTCTTTGCCAAAAATGGTGGCCTCTGACAGCACATGGACTTATCCTCCTAGAGCACAATCAACTAACTAGTCTCTGATTAAGGTGAGCAGTTATGTTCCAATAGGTTCATGTAACTTTTCTGTCCTATTGTTGTTGGGTCAGAAATATCTCATGTAGGTAAAGCATGTTTATACAATTGAATTAATGGGTATCTGTCTTTGTTCTTTTCAGGTTATGCTTCTTATATGGAAAGTACATTAGTCAACATTTTATAATGCACATGAGAGCTTTCTGAGTGGGAATGGGAGATAGAATGATACTGGGCCCACTCCTGAAGTCCTTACTCTGGCAAAACCATATTTAAGTCAATGGGAGTTTTTTCACTTGATACAAAGCCATCAGGACTGGGCAGTGGTTGGGCTCAGGCTGAAGTCAATTGAGATGCACTTTATTCCTGTTGAAGTCAATAGAAGTATTGGCCTAACTTATGATTTAAAGACTCAACTTCCTTTTTAAAAACAGTGTGATACAGATATAATTACAATTTTTCTGATGTCGACTACATGGCACTTCCCTTCCACCTCCCTCAAAAGAACTACTTATAGGGTTACTTCACAAACCCAAAACAAATGTATAACTCACCACAAGGCAAGGAATGTTCTATTTATTCCATGATTAATAGCTGTTAGCAGAATTTTCACATTTAATTCATAACAGAAAATAACTAAGCCAAGAAGATGAAAGGTTTTTCTAAAGATTTAGCTCTGTTGACCATTCATTGAAAACATGTGACTTTGTTGTATAACTGAATCCTTTACAAATAGGGTAACTATGAAGATATTTGATCTTTTGTGACAAAACTGTGCTACTAGATTGACGCTGGGACAGGTTACCTCTAGAGTCCACAATCAAAGAGAATGCTGCAAGGTTTACTTAAAAAGTGGTTCTTCGCCTGTATGCTTGCTTAACACATATAATATATTTACCTAGTAGAATGAAGGCATTTTCCTGCTTGAGTTTATTGTAAGACACTCAGCAACTTGCTGTGACAGGACAAGAAGGAAATAAATGAAATAATTTTAATATAATATCAACAGAGTATGACAAGAAATCATAGGAGAAAGAACTTTTTTTGGCAAATTCTGCATATGTATATATTGCATTGTATAGTTTTACAGACAAATTTACATCAAGGACATAATATATTTTTTAAATTGATTCGTACAGGCCAAAAATTATTTTTTTTCCTTTCTGTACAGAAATGGGAGTAGGATTCATCTTTTTGAGATAGTTTGATGTTCTTTAAGAGGAGTACTCGTATTCTTCAGCACTGCGGCGTCCAAAATCCATCCAGCCCATGTAATCTCTGTCATTTATCCTGTGTGTAGGGTCAATGTTCTGTACCCTGTTTCCCATCATTGAGATCCTTCCAGTAGGACCTAACAGATGAGACATGAGGGGCAAAGAATAAGTCAATTCAGTTTTTAAGCTTACCCAATCTCATTTTTGTATCTGTCACTTATTAATGTGTACAGCAGTGAGGTTTATACAATTTTTACAGCACTTTTTTGGAAAATAATGTAAACGTGGGGGGAATGTCCTTAGAATTATTTGCTTTTATTCAAAATAAAAAGAACATCCATTGGTGGTTTGCTACAGGCATTTGTTATTTTGTGCATTATGATTTGTGAACAGCCTGACTAATCTGCACATTTCTCTTAGTGCACGGGGGTTCTCCCATGTTGTGGAAAGTGTAGCCTTGGATTAACTATTCTGTGGGTCTCTGACTCCAGTTGGCATGTAATTTTCTCCTTCTCTCCATCCCCATTCCTGGCTGCTGGGAGAGAATGGGGGCATGTTTTTTCCTCACTGCCTGGCCACTTAGAGGGATGAGGAGGGACCTGCTGGCTTCAGCCCATTTGCTCAGTGTTCTATCTGATGTCTCCCTCTTGTTTGTTAGGCAGTGTGCAGAATGCTCTGTGATGAGCTAAATCTACTTGAGAGTAGGATCATGCCCGGGATGAGGACTCCATGACAGTCCTCTATGTTGCCTGAAGAACCACAGATGGTGCAGAGTACGAGAATACATACTCTTACAATGTACCTTTGTTAGGAGGCGGGATGGAGTTCAGACATACGGGTTTTCCAGAGAAGCTGGGCATGTTTGTATGTGAGAATGGTCTGGCTAAACTTGCAGATACAACTGTGCTGGAACTCTGAATACTATTACTTTTTGGCAACTTCTGCTATCAAGCTAAGGTTCTTCTATGCTTCCTTCTGCCATAGTATTAGAGTGCTGATCTCTGCTATTGCTTTTGTTTTTTTGTCCATCTATGTTTAAAGCATTAATAGGATGTAAGGCCAACATTTTCTATGATAAAATCAAGGCCCAGAGATTAAGACAGATGAAGACCTCTCTTTTTAACACGTTACATTATTAGAACTGAAAGAATTTTAAAATGTTAATTGACTCCACTTCTATCCAAAGAATGTGAAAATTTGCACTTCCATGAATACATTACAACCTCATGTGCAGTAATACTGTAATTATAAAAATAAGCTTAAACCTTCTACGACTGAAGTCAATGACAAAGGTCCCATTAACTTTAATGGGAACAGGAACAAACACAATACAGTATATTGTTAATATTTAGCTTTGACCTAGATCTGTGAGTCTTTAAATTTATAAAATTAAAAGTCCTCAAATCTATAGAATATTCTTACTATGCAAGAATTTATATTTTAAAGGAACACCTGCTGTAACAGGACTTTTACGTGGATGGAGTTTTCTTTACAGAGGGAAACAATTCAGAACAAAACAATGAACATATGGTTAGGAACTTAATCACTTTGTCGATGATTGCAGAGGAGAGGACATATAAACTGAATTGATCCCCATCCTCCATGCTTTAGACATTTACTTAAACCAAAATGGCAAAAATTTAACTACTAAAAAGTCTGATTAACAAATTAAGGATATCAGTTAAATATTCAGAAGCTGAATTATGTATGTGAATTTATCTAATTATGTAATTAAGGGGCAATGAGAATGTGGTTTCTTGGCAATATATAGTCTGATACCACTGGAACAGATCATCGCTCAGATCAGAGACTGCTTCTACTTAAAAGACTTCTGAGTTTGCAAATCAATTATTCACTGGGCCCTACTGGCTTTTAGTACAATTGTGATCTGCCCTGACAAAGAATTTTAAATCATGTGTCTCTGACTTGACAACCACAATGTGTCTCCTTTACCCAGCTGCCAGATACATGATAGCACACTTTTAGGATAACTTAATTCAAAGAGCTAGTAGATCATGCATAATAAACTGAATTTCTTATCATAATAGAGGTCATCTTAATTACCTTCCAATCTCTAAAGGTGGCCTATAGACTATACAGAACCACTGGCCTTCAGACATTTCAGCTTCAAATTACAGCCATTTTTGAAAGATGGTAGAACCCAACCCTAACCTCATGAGATAACTTATTTTTCCCTAAAGTTATAACTGGCAATGCCTCTCCACAAACCATAACCACAAACATCACCACTAATTATTAGCACAGCAAAAGTCCCAATATGTGTAGTATCTTCTGGCCAGTAGGTATGGATTGAACATCCCAAAAGTGACTAAAACTGGAACTGAGGGGATGTCTTCATATTCATCATCAGATATCAGTTGGAAGCTTCATATCAGCCATTTTTTAAATTTAAAAGCAATATTATCTTGATGAAATTACAACACTGAGCAACCCCTCCTAGAACACACAAGCCATAAGGGTCTTCTGCTAAAGGAGGATAATATAATTGGTAGATAATGGACTTGAAGGGGAAGTAAATGAGAGGCCACAATGTGCTTTTCATCAGATCCAATCATACAAAGGTTACATATTTTTGTCCTTTCACTCCGAATTCTTTATCCTCTCCTGTTACAAGTTTGTTAACATGTCTGAGTCCAACCATCTGTCTTTGATGGGCTAGAATCAAGCTTGACCTCTACCAGGTCACAAGAAAGTATTGTATCATATGCCTACAGTGGCTTTAAGGACTATGAACATCTGAAAATAGGTGGGCTTTTTTTTGGGGTGGGGGTGGCGGTTTTTTTTAAGAAATCTGAGCTAAATCAATAAGATACAAGATATCTTCTGTCAGGTAACGTTTAAGATAAAGCCAAAGTGTTCTTTCATGATACCTGGTTGAGATAGTTGGAATGCCAGCCAGGAATTTTGGAGAATGCACAAACTATGAAACCATACTGAAACAGAATAAATAGATAAACTTCCAAACAGCAGATTTTCAGGAAATGAAGGATGGAAATATAAAACTGGAGAGATACAATTAAGATTCTGTTTCACAGATCTCCTGTAACAATAATGCTTAGTCCCACCAATCATTTAATTATAGCACTGAGCTTTCTAAATGAACCTCAAATAATCTCCTCCTTATATTACTTTTACTGTTAACTGGACTCCAGAATGTACACGATTATATTTGGCATTGTTAGGTGCTGTTCGGAGGTCTTCAGAGCATGCTCAGAAGTGATTTTTTTTCTAGTTGCTTATAACTATTATTACTTGATCATTACATATGTGTAAGTATGAATACATGTGTGTGAAAACGCAGACAATATATATGTTGTATATCACACACACACACACAAAACATATATTGCAGAGCCCTATCAGGAGTAAGGAAGAAATTCAATGTAGTGTGGAGGCCAGCACAATATAAGCTCTACAATGAGGCCTCCATATGTGTGCATAGGCCAATGTGAAGGGGCATGAAAGGGACACGCCACTGCTTGGGGGAAGTGAATTTCATCCTAAGTGCATGAGGGGAGATATTTCATTCCCAGACCAGAATTAATTGCCTGACATCAAAACAGCTCTGCAATAGCAGGCAAAGAATCTCCTGTTGGCCCTGAACCCATCCCCTTCACTTCCAAGATATCTTCCTTTCCTGCAATGCAGGGTGTAGAATACAGAGAGACTGTAGCAGAGGAAAAGACCTCTGAAACCACGTGTAGTAGTTTTTGCTGCACTTGGCAGCCATGATGCTCACTGGAAATGCTCTGCAAGTAGCCTGCCCCCCAGAATATGTGAGCAATAGTCCGATGTATTCAGATACCAAACTGAGCTCTTTTTCAGAGCAGAGCATTTAATTAAAAAAAAAAAAGGTGAATGAGCCCCTTAAACGGAAGTTTGAATGGACAACTATTTGCAAGTGTTTTAAATCCAGTAACTTTTTTGGAAGACGAGATATCTAGCTTTTCAGGAGAAAAGCATTCCTTTTCCAAAGTCATTCTCTGTGTGTAAGTATATACTATAATGTATATACTGTAAACCATTTTATTTTGTGCAAATACATGTTCTGTGGGCCTCTAGCCTACAAATCCTTACTTATGTAGGTTGCCTCATTACCTACTCAGATGGCTAAGTGCAACTAATGTAAGAGTTTGAAGAATCAAGCCTTTAAATTGACTACTCCATTGTCAGTATATGCAACAAACCTAGCTGCAACGCCACAGATGTTTGCAGTTGTACAATTCTATTGTACTCCAAGCAATCATGAAACTAGAAACGTAAGATCTGTACATGTATGAAAGCAAATGCTCAATTCTTTAATATTTTTCAATATTTCCTTTACAACATGTAGATGATCATAGTAGTTCCTTCTGTCCTTAAAAACCTATGAATCTATAAAAGTATTGAATTTCAAAGGGAATCCTTTTGACACAGACACATGGCATAATATGCTGGCTATTACCTTTTCTGGCTTGCTGGAGATATTTGGCCAGCAAAGCTCCAATGTTGGCTTTTTGGTCAACATTTCCATCCAACCGCTGGATAGGTTTCAGCTGGCCAGCTGATGAAGGGACACGAACATGTCGGTGATGTTCTGTCAAGCTCTGCTCAAGCTCAGTGGCCACAGGGTTCTCATTGTGCGAGCCTGTAGCCTGCTGTCCAAAAGAGCTCATTGACAGCATAACAAGGAACATGTAGATGCAGATACCACTGTACATAGCTGGAGGGAAAATAAATAAGAGGTTGTTAGAATGGTGAACTTCACTGTATTTAATGCTATCCCCTTCTCTCCCTTTTTTAAATAAGTGCTGACTTCTGAACAAACTAGATTTTAGAGAGTACAGTAAATAAAGGAACAGTGTTAAACAGGAGAAGATTGGCAAGAGAGTATTTGACAGGTAGGTAAAATGCTTCTAGATTTAAGAGACAGTAGAGAGAGAGGGCTGTATAGTGGTACAAGTAGAGATAAAATCAATCCATTGCAAAGCTCTTTGCTGAAGAACTGCCTTCTCTATGTTGTATTTCCTCCTCTGTCTCAGGACAAAACATTTCAGTATTTCACCATCTTGTTAAAATATACAAGGGATACAAATATTCAGTTTTGAAAAGCTGGTAAAGAATGTTTATTTTAGCAACATGTATTTTGTTTGTGCTTAATTGTTCCAGCTGTTCTACCATATTTGAGAGAGAGAGAGAGAAGGAAAAGATCACCAAGGGAAAGGAAAACAAAATCATACTTAACAATTGAAAAAAATAAAATAAACCTGGGTCTCAGGTGAATTTTCAAAGCTATTTAAGAATTAGAAATAGAATGATTTGGAACAATATGTTTCTTCATGTAAAACAGAGAATAAATGTTATGGATATTTTCTTGCTTCTATAAAATCCAGACATAGGACTTATTTTACATTTCTGGACAAACTCTATTTCAGTTGATATAACTATTTAATGCAAAGCTGTGTATTATAGTTAAGATATGTAAAGTAACTCTTTGTCCATTTTTCAAGAGCTAATATTGAACTGGATACTTCTTAATGCTAGAATGCTATTTTCTATGTGTATATGAAATATTTCATGGCTAAGAACCCCTAAAACTTACAAGTTATTTAACAATATATATATAAAAAAACCCAACTTATGTCTCAAATATGACCCATTAAAGCAAATTTACCGATCACATACATTAGAGTTAATAATGTTTTAATGTGAAGCAAACAGGTTTTCATCACAATTGTTATGAGATGAAAGAAAAGTTTCAAAGTGGTAACATTTCAGGATTCTACAGCCCCAGCATAATTAATACCTTGTCACGGATGCATCAAGTACATCTTTGCTATTTATAAAATGCATATACTCTATATTCATTTCATGCAGAGATGGGTGTTCTAACCTGGCTACTTCATATAATGAGTGTGACTCAGAACTTAATGTTCAATATTTAAATACATATATTAGTTCATTTTCATGATTTTATATCTCTATCATTTACATGATTAATTTTCACTTCCCATCACAAATGCTGTGCTACCCTAGAGAACTAGAAGCTCAGTTACAAAACTAAAACATAATTTTGCTTTCCAAGATCTTTTTCAAGGATATAAAATAGTTTGTTTAATGACATAAAGGTGTTGGTAAAAAGAACAACAGAAACATGCATTATTCCCTGCTCCCACATATTAAAGAGCTGAACATTGTCCTGAATATTAAAGATCTAAATCTCTTTAGTGAAGATGCCTGTGAGAATATTCATGAGAAGAATACACTGAAAATTCATATTAAAAAAATAAGTAGACAAATAAATAGCCAGTCACATCATTTTTACATTTTTCTATAAGCAAAGATTCACTCAAACTATGGCTAAAAAGTTACTGACCCATCATCTCCTACCTTTAAGTGGGTTACTTTTTCCTAGTTCAAATCAGAGAGAGAGAAGTGCTGGGGTTAGATAAGTTCTAACAGTTTGAAATGCTGCTCCTTAAATAGTCTAGCCCAGTGCTTGTTGTAGTGTCATCTGTTTACACAGGTCTGACGCAGATGAAGGATCACCACATGCTCAACAGGATGCTATCACTTCGTAACAAATGAATTTATCTGTGATGGGGAAAAGGGGTGTGTGTCAAAAAATCTGCTAACGAAGAAGCTCTGCGTTCTTAACCCTTTCCTCACCAGAGCTTCTTTGACAGTGAGAGATGCCAGTAGTGTTTTTGTTCACTAGTATTGTAGTTTTAATTAAGCAAGTGACTTTGCTCTGGGTGGGGACAGTAATGTCTTTTCACCACTTTACACTAGGGTGACCAGACAGCAAGTGTGAAAAATCGGGATGGGGGTGGGGGATAATTGGAGCCTATGTAAGAAAAAGACCCAAAAATCAGGACTGTCCTTATAAAATCAGGACATCTGGTCACCTTATTTTATACTTTCAAAGCCCAGAAAGAACACATCTTAATTAGGGTTCAGTGTCTGTATTTCAGCTTGCAGTGAAATAAGGCTCTAACGCTGAACATTTATACTTTCTTCCCTTCTCCAAAGAGAGAGACAAACGTAGAGAGAGAGATTGTTTTGTAATCTATCTATCTAAAATTACCCCAGATATAACATACCTAAGAAGTGTTCAGAGGCTTTTTGGCTGATAAGGCTCCTTAAATATTGTTTCTCCCCCACCCATCCACACACACATATTTAAAAAACTTCAAGTAACAGTTCTTGGTTTCAAACCTTTGGCATAAAGAGCAGCGAAAGGCAAATGCTGGTTAGCTGGGCTCTCGGCACTAATTAGCGATGGCTGGTTTTATTTATGTATGTATGGGTTCTATAAATCATTCATTTCTAGGATGTAGAATAAGGGATCGATGCAGTGTGCGAACCGTTCAGAATAGTCCAGACTACTCCAAACACACTGGAAGTTGAGGGAGTGCCGGATATTTTCTCTCTCCTCTCTATCCCTAAAGCAATGATTTTAACAGATTGTCCTACTCCTCACGTGTTCATTTTCCCAATGCAATACACACTTTTTTGCGGGGTAAATGGGCGAGGGGTTCTTGGACAGGATCAGATGTTTCTCACCCAACGGGCACCGTGCTGCTAGAAGGACGGAATTGATAAAACAACAAAATGAGTAGGACTGATCCACTCTAATTCCAATAGTCACACGCGCGGAGTCGGAGGGGACCCCGGGGGGGCTTTGCTACTCCGCTGACATGCGAGGGGGGGGGGTCCAGAGGCCACTGATGCGCCAAACTCTTCATGTTTAGACCAGAGGGGCGTTGTTACGGCTCGAGGGTTTGTCTTGAGTGTGAAGCTGAGTTTGCGCGCCCCGTGCCCAGCGCGAACGAGTGGAGCCGGCACTGCCAGCAAACAAAAGGCTGAGCCCCCGAGCAGCTCTGCGAAGCCATGGGATAAGGCGTGAGGATGGAAACCGAGACTTGCCTTGTGCTTTGCTACCCGCCTTGCACTGGGCACCCCTCGCCCCACATCATCTTCCCCCTGCAGCCAGAACACGTCCTTTCCAGTCCCACCGCTGCTTTTGGGGGGCAAATCTGCGAGCCCCTGGGGGCAATGTCACGTCCAAAGCCGTACAGCCCCCCACACCTCTGCCTTCTTCCGACCTCTTATCACCTACCCACCCTCCCCACAACACTCTTGCTCCCCAGGATTTAGCATCAGCCTCCCCCCTTCGCTACTGAACAGGCTGCAACTCGCTAGCTCCCGGTGCAAGCAGCTGAACCGCTACAGCCAGATGTTTTCTCTTTGGGAGTGGGAGGGGGAAAGCGAATCAGAGCAAGATCCAAGCCAGAGCCCTGGCCCAGCAGGTGAATCACGTATTGAGCGGTGAGGAACATGTGGCACTTTTGCTCCGCAATTATGATGGACACATTGATTGACACGTCAATTCTTGTTGCCTCTCCCTGGCCCGGACCGCTGCTTGGCCACTGTCTTCTGTTGTCACCTACCGCTAACCAATGTGGCACTGGGTGGGCAGAAAACAGAGAGAGGCTGATCAGAAATACTAGAGCTGCTTTCTCCACTAGCTTCCAGATCAACGCCAGGGAAACCGAGTTAAGGAACGAAAATCTCCTCTTACCTTCTTTCTCCTACTCCCTTCTCTGGAGCTTGGAACCGAAGTGCCTCTGGGTACAGTGGATCGGGGTGGATTCGACTTCCCAGCACTAGTTATAAATAAGGCACCCAGCGCCTGGTGGCTGCTTTGCTGGAAATTGGCCCGGCCTTGCCTCGTTTTAATCTACACGTCTGAGACACAGACTACACGAGTGTGATTTTTTTCTCTCCCTTCCCGCTAAGGAAAGGAGCCAGCGCAATCTGCTTTCCTTTTAACACCCCGGCCTTCTACTGAGACCCACGTGTGGCGCAGGACAGGGGATGGGCTGCACAAGCAGCAGCAGCTCTGGTAACTGAGGCAGTGCGGGGACGGGAGAGGACCCTCCATGAAATGTTAGTATAGCCGGGAAAAGCGAGGACCCCCCCCCCAATGAAAACAGGAGCGGGCCTTTTCCATAGAAACGAGGAAAGGGGGCTTCTATGGAAATGACAGGGGACGTGATCGCCCCCCTCCAAAATCTCCTCGCTTCATCCTCTGCCACAGCTTCGCACGATCCCTAGCACCTTGTGACCTCCTTGTAACCCCCCCTCCCCTCAGGTATCCAATAGAGGATACCTATTGGAGTGTCCCTGTTGCATGTGCTACTGCAGGTTGATTTTGCAACTCGTCTCCGGGCAGGTTGTGGCCAAAGCCCCCTCTGCCTAAATTGCATTTGTTCCTTTGTTTTGCACCCCTGCCCTTCTCCTGCCCGGCAGCGGGCTTCTTTGCAAGCGCTCCCACCCTGCCCCGGCAGAAGAGCCGCTACGCAGCCAGCCGCCCATGGAGGGCGCTGGGAACTCGCCCGCTCCCGCACGCGGCTCTTCTGCCGGCGCTGTACCCCTGGTCTGCGTGTGACTCAGCAGCCCCGCGGGACCCGGCTTTACCCCACCCCGTGCCTGAATCCGCTGGGGGAAACCATGCCACGAGAACGGCACACAGCGGAGACAAAAGCCACCCACCTCAACTTTCAGCTGCAGCCATTCTTTTGGGGCGGGGGGAGATTGAAATGATGCTGTGCCGTTTTAGCCCAAGAGCAAATCTCAGTCTCCTACATCCAGTTTGTAGGTAACAATCCTGCCTTGGTGAAATGCGGGATTAGGGGGGTGTCTACACTACACACTAACCCCAGGCTCTGACTCAAGTCTGAACCCAAGCCCCCTCCCCCTTCTGTCCATACACAAATCTGTCTGACTCAGGTCAGCAAGCACTCAGGACACAGATCCTAGGAGGGTGGGTCAGAGACAGCATCTTGCTGTGGCCCAAGCCCCGTCATTTTGCAGTGGGACGCAGCTCAAGTCACAGACCTGGGTTAAGATCAGCATCATGCAGTATGGACATGTTAGCATGAGATCCAGGTCCAGCAATTGCAAGCCCAGGTTTACGCCATACAGGACCGGCGCTAGGGTTTTGAGCGCCCTAGGCGGATGGCAATTTCGCCACCCCGCGCGCTGGTCCCGCGGCTCCGGTGGCGCTGCCGCAGTGGTGTCTGCGGGAGGTCCACTGGAGCCGCGTGAGCAGCCGACCATCTGCAGGCACAACTGCGGCAGCTCCACGGGAGCTGCCTGCCGCCCCCTCCGGACACCCTGGGCTGCCGGCTGCCGCGGCGGAGCCCTGACCCAGGGGACACCCTGGGCTGCCAGCTGCCGCCGGCAGCTCAGACTCCCTCTCTGTGCTGCTCAACCATTTAAAAAAAATTTGGGGGCACTTTTTGGCGCCCTCAAATCTCGGCGCCCTAGGCAACCACCTAGTCCGCCTAAATGGTTGCACCGGCCCTGACGCCGTAGCATAGGTGCTCAAGCAGGACTTGGAGACACTAACTCCACAAGCCACACCCTTCCTGACCTAGTAGGTGTTTTCCATCTCTTGATTCTTCTCACTTCATCACAAACTGCTCCCAGAAAAATGGGACTACGGTTAGCCATGGGGAAGGCAGCACCTTGAACAGCACCTTCCCAATAGCCTTCCCTCTTTGCCTGGGACAGTCCCTCTTTGATGGGAGTGCTATTGCTGCTCTTTCCATGTGTGGCTAAAGATGCCATTATGGGACTTCATATTCTCTCTCAATGATTTTCAATTTTTGTGACTTCCTGTGTTGCTGACTGACCTGAAAACTGATTTTTCTCTCATACGCCCTCACCAGAGGATAAAGAGGCTGCCATCAGAATATAAAGAAGTGCTTTTTAAATTGGACATAGAAAGGGCACAGAGCAAGAGGGGGAGAGAGGTGATAACACACATACATACGTAGGAGAAGGAGAAAAGAAGAGCAACACTGAAAATAGATTCAGCATTTTCTTCAAAGTAATTTGCTAATGAAGCTGTCTCCTTTGCTAAGAGTTTTTCCCCTCTGTCAAACCAAGCATGTCCCTCGTTAGTCAGTTTCAATGTTTTGGCTTACTGATTAAACTGATCACTGCTATTACAGAAACAAAACAGACAACATACAGCCAGTGGCTAGCTGGAAAAAATAGCACTAACTTTCTGGGAAAGTACAATACAATGACAATTCTAACAGGGGCAAATCAGGATGACTACACTCAGTCCTTGGGGAAGGCCTGCTATAGCTAATGAGAACATAAAGAGGGAGGAGAAAGGCAGACAATTGTGCTGTTTATATATAAAATATTTAACGTTAAAAACGTTGATGTGGGTGAACATGTACTGTGTCAACATAAATCTCATCTATAGTATATAATAATATGAGTTCAATTACATCAATATAATGTGTAATATATATTATTCTAGATTAATTATAAATTATAAAATGTGGTGTTTTGCGCTAATGGAGAGTGCTGTGTGTGCTGTTGAACAAATGAACATACGGTATAAATCAAGGTTCTAATACTGATGGTCTAAAATACATAAAATGAGAACACTGGCAGTATGCTTGGTGTTGTACAAAAACAAATGGAGAAGATCTGAATGTCCATTGTATGTCGACACTTGTATCATATCTGCATATATGAGATATGTGCGCCTATGCAGATATATAGTATTACTCATATACTGATTTTTCCACTGGATCTCTGTCTTGTTCAGTGCATGGCTTGAGCAGTACTCAGTTAATGAGGCAACTATTTAATATTTGTTTTTTATTCTTATCTCTGCCTTACTCAACTCCTACTGAATGGAGACCCCTCCCTCATTTGCTATCCAGCCTTCATACTAAATAAGGAAAAATAGTGATAATATAGTGTGTGATAATATAATTACAGACTGCATAAAGGAAGTAGCAACCTTAATTTTGACATTGCCAGATTTCTGAATGCCTCATTTTGCAACTTTAACTTTCTTTTAATATATTTTTGTGTATGAAATTCCTATAGATCAGGGGTCAGCAACTTTCAGAAGTGCTGAGTCTTCATTTATTCACTCTAATTTAAGGTTTTGCGTGCCCAGTCATACATTTTAACCTTTTTAAAAGGTCTCTTTCTAGAAGTCTATAATATATAACTAAACTATTGTTGTATGGAAAGTCAATAGAGTTTCAAAATATTTAAGAAGCTTCATTTAAAATTAAATGAAAATGCACAGCCCCCTGGACCGATGGCCAGGACCCAGGCAGTGTGAGTGCCACTGAAAATCAACTCATGTGCCTCCTTCTTCACCTACCGCTGCTATAGATCTTATTCTGATTTTTTTAAATCCAATTTTTGCACAAAATCAAGCATTCTATTGGTGCTTTATAGATACATACTAATTGAGGGCAGCTTTGCATTTTTAAGAGGGTCAAAATGCTATCCTCATGGAGAAACTAATACAATATTTGGATCCAATAGGATGGGATAAGAGTCTGGGTGCATTAAATGAGTTCTCACAAATCTTAAACTGTTTTCATGGGCCTGGATATAGCACATCCAGTGTTGTTATTACTTCAATAGCTAATTTAAATGATGCCCACCATTATTATCTGAAGTGAGTCTACTGTCAGAAAACATGCAGCTATTGTTACTTTGGTGGGAATTGGGAAGAATTTAGCTTTTCATAATCCTAATCTTTAGCTTTTCTAGCATCTCATATGTGGTATAGGTAACAATAATCCATTTGTGAGGTTCTTTTCTAAAATAATTTCTCTCTGAATCCAGAGGATCACTCTGTGATCCTTTTCTATTCTGCTAGGATCATTTTGTTTGTAACATCTGATCTAACTGTTCACTTTGTAGGGTACA
This sequence comes from Gopherus flavomarginatus, assembly GCF_025201925.1. Classification (NCBI taxonomy): domain Eukaryota; kingdom Metazoa; phylum Chordata; order Testudines; family Testudinidae; genus Gopherus; species Gopherus flavomarginatus. The sequence continues at coordinate 85,227,647 of NC_066618.1, forward strand.
TTCACTCAATCACATTTTGTCACACATATTTTGAACAATTGTAACTCCTAGGAAAGACTGTGATATAGCACAATATATTCCAAATTTTGTTAAGTTGTATCTTGCATGAATATTCTGCAATTTTACTCTTTTTTTCTGAGTGTAAAACTTCCCTTTCCGTGGAGATAATTGGGGCCAGCTGGCTGGAGCTCAACATAGCTTGGGGAGAGGACATAAAGGTGGCTGTAAACCACCTTTACAGCTTCCTGATACTCATACCACTAGGTCAATAAGAGCAGCTGTAAGCCACACTGATCGCAATACTCCAAAGGAAAAAGAAGCTTGATGCAGAGAAAGATAGTGCACATTACGGTCACCTTAGGCATCAGTAACATGCCGCTGGCAAACATCTACATCACAGTGGCACATAACGTGTGTGTCAGTATGCTATCAGTACTCACTGCTTGGTCAGGATGTCCTGCCTACCACAGGTGTGGTAGGAAGAAAGGAAGACAGAGATGGAGTTATTATTTTCATGGGCTTGTCTGTTCCTGACCTGGGATCTATATAGCAAGATGATGAAATTTCCCTTTCATGGTAGCAGGATGTGCTGTACTTTTCATCCACTGGTTACTCTTTGGACTTTAATCTGGACTCAAGTTCCCTGGAGTATTTATTGATCTTGGTCCACAAAGCCTTCTCCAGTACACAGTCAATAGCCTTTTTGAAACAGAAGAATCTCTTTAGGCCCTTACTTATATGTTACCCACAGGCTTAACCTGCCCAGCATCCTTCAGACAGCATTTTCTACTCAGGTGCAGCTCTTTTTAACCCTCCTTTAGCAACACACCTTTCTCTAGTGCTACCTCTCCTCCTACCAAGTGAGTAGGAAGAGAGAGGCCCCAGGCTTTTCCCATTCACAGCATTCTTAATGACAGCTTAAAGCCAGGTCTTAAGATGTGCTAATAGTCAGGTCTCCTCTCCCTCACTTCATCAGTGAATAAAAGCAGCTGTATCATACGCTAGCTTGAAAGAGTCACAAACTATCCAACACTTACTCTAGCTTTTTAAAGGGCTTGGGTTATTCCATCCTTTTTCCCGTGTGACAGTTTGCTATGTCACAGAGTAATTCTCCAGAAACGGGGAGAGGGTTATTTAAAAATAGCGTGGGTGTGAGTTTTACCTCAGATGGCAATGAACTCAGAAATGCTCACTGCATACTTAACCACACCTGGTCTCTTTTTTACAGCAGCAGATATGTGTGTACTGTGCTATGCTTTATTCTATGCAGAGTATTTGTGGGTTTTGTATCCTTGGAATATATTTTCTTAGCAATATGACGTGGTTTGCAACAACATCATTTTCATGTGGCATGCATAATGCAGCACATCAAGGTACTGTGCCTGTGTTGGATGTTTTTTTAGACAGAAGTGGAACATACGGCTCTATAATTTATTGTACGGCTTCAGACTCAAAGGCATTTACATTCTATATCAGAAAATTAACTATATACTGCTAAGCATAAGCATATGGAGATGGTGTATCACAGAGAATAAAGCCAGATGGTTGTTGTATGGGACTAAGAAGGCCTTGTGCTTGGGAGAGTAGCCAAAAACTACATTTTAAACTCTTTAAGTGTTATATTTTTCTGATTTGCATCGTGGATTTTTTTTTAACTCAGACCCTGTTGCTTAAGAACAAGGTACACTAGGGGAACTTTATCCTTATTGTGGCTCCACTGAAATCAGTGGAGTGGCATCAGGGATGAATATGGTCCATTATGTATAACAAGGTAGCAAGAACTGGCAGTAGAGAGCAGATAAGTGGAACTGTACATTTTTCTGGCACTAAGTTTTCACAGATAAATCAGTGAATATATAATTTTGCAGGCTTCATAACTATTCTTATATGAACTAAGGGCCTTGAGTGCAGAAGTGAGAATACTCATCCCCCTAACACTTTCGTGGGTGTTGATTTGGCCATTACCTATTTTCCTCTTCACTTTTCTCAAATCCATTTAATTTCATTTCAGTAATTTCTATCAAATCCTACCATATAGCTTCTTGTCTGTTAACATCTGTTCTTTACACCACACTGAGGGTATGGCTACACTTACAGTTGTACAGCACTGGGAGTTACAGCTGTCTTCATACAGCTGTATAGGGAAAGCGCTGCAGTGTGGCCACACTGACAGCTACCAGAGCTGCAGTGTGGCCACATTTGCAGCATTTGCAGGGCTGTTGGGAGTGGTGCATTGTGGGCAGCTATCCCAGTGGTAAAGTGGCTGCAACATGCTTTTCAAAACAGGGGGGTGGAGTGGAGTATGACAGGGAGCATGGGGGAGACAGAGAGAGAGGATTTTTGAAGCTGACACTGTTCTCAGTTCCCTGCCTTGCAAGTTCTAAGGACTGGAAGACACACAGCACCTACCTTGAATCATTTTAAAAGTTTTGACCCCTTCCTCCACCCCTCTCTTATTCACTAAATGCAAATTATGCACTCCTAAATAGCCTTCAGACCACATAAGCAGCTGCTCAACACGGACTTCCCCCTCCCCCTCTGCCATGTGAGCGTGCCGTTTCTCTCTTCAAGCAAACAGCTGTGAACATTCCAAAGCAATTCCTCTGCCTGCCTCCGCTCACTCAGCAAACAGGAGCTGTTTGTTTTTTAAATAAGCAGTTCGGGGGAGCTCGGAGTTCAGCCATTCTTCCGGTTTGTTGTGAGCAGGCATTCTGGGATACCTCCTAATACCCTGGAGGCCAATAACAGCGCTTTTGGTGGCCACACTTGATGAGCAGCGCTGCAATCGTTACACCCCAAGCAGACCAGGTGTACAGCCAGCGCTGCAGCCAGGGAGTTGCAGCGCTGGATGTACCTTGCAGGTGTGGACAGTAACTAAGTTGCAGTGCTGTAAACCCACCACCAGTGCTGCAACTCTCCAGTGTAGCCAAGCCCTGAGCAGGAAGCTAAACTCTGCTTGGGGTTATCCCTGAATATGAGTGGGAAATCTGGCCCCAGTGATGTCAATGGGAGTTTTGCCATTAACTACAATGGAGCCAGGATTACACTGGAAGAATTTATACGCTGCCGCTAAACTGTTTCCAGCAACAGTGCCTCAACTTCACAAATTTATTTTGGTCTCTGAATTTCTTTTAAATATTGGTTTAGAGAAAATCAGTGAGAAACCAGATAGAGATTGTGACATTATCTGATTAAATTATGACCGCGTAGATCATTGTTGCCACCATTGTATAATTACAACAAATTTTGTACAAAATGTGGCATGTAAGATGTTTATGGAAAGGTTACGAATCACTGAATATGATTACGCTCTTTGTATGCATGTATCATTTTTGTAGCTGAAGTTAGGAATATTAACCACTTACCTGTATTTCTAAGGTGTTTGCTTCTGGGTAGCACCAACAAACTGCCACATTAGCCAGCACATTGTGAAGGAACTATTCAAGTAGAATGACTCATTAAAGAACACTTAACTTATAATGGAAGATGCCTATCTATTCTTAATGGACTTTCCTGCTGTGACTAAGGGCTTGGCTACACTGGAGAGTTGCAGCGCTGATGGTGGCTTTACAGTGCTGTAACTCACTCACCGTCCACACTTGCAAGGCACATACAGGGCTGTATCTCCCTGGCTACAGCGCTGGCTGTACTCCACCTCGGCCTGGGGAATAATGACTGCAGGGCTGGTGATGCAGTGCTGCTCTGCCAGTGCAGCCACCAAAAGCGCTGTTATTGGCCTCCAGAGGTATTTGGAGGTATCCCAGAATGCCTGGTCAGCCACTCTGCTCATCACTTCGAACTCTACTGCCCTGGCCTCAGGTGATTCACCCTTTAAATGCCCCAGGAATTTTAAAAATCCCCTTTCTATTTGCTCAGCCAGGTGTGGAGTGCAATCAGAATTTTTCCAGGTGACCATGCCTCCACGCGCCAAACGAGCCCCAGCACGGAGCAATGGCGAGTTGCTGGACCTCATCAGTGTTTAGGGAGAGGAAGTTGTGCAGTCCCAGCTGCGCTCCAGCCATAGGAATTACGATACCCTTGGGCAGGTATCAAGGGCCATGCTGGAAAGGGGCCATGACCGGGACATGCTGCAGTGCAGGATTAAAGTGAAAGAGCTGCGGAGTGCCTATTGCAAAGCTCGTGAGGGAAACCGCCGCTCTGGTGCTGCTCCCATGACCTGCCGTTTTTACACAGAGCTGGACGCGATACTTGGTGGTGACCCCACCGCCAATCTGAGGACAATGATGGACACTTCAAAGCGGGATGGGGGAAGGGGGGGGGAGGAGGAAACTGAGAGTAAGGGAATTAGGGTGGGGGGAGACATCCCGGAGTCTCTGGAGGCATTTTGCCAGGAGCTCTTCTCAAGCCAGGAGGAAGGTAGCCAGTGACAGCAGACGGTACTTGGTGGAGGACAAATAGAGGAGTGGGTTCCCAGTAAGTGGCTTTTATTTTCAGGATGGAAATTTTTCGGGAGAAGAGGGAGGGTTCTGCATGCATGCATGCATGCCTAGATGTGGAATAGTGAGGGATGGGGGGACCATTGCTGCACATAGGCAAGCTGCATAGTGGCCAGGGCGGAATCCGCATTGCAGTAGAAGACCCTCCCGCTCTTCCCAGTTGACCCGCAGCAGCAAGATATCTTCCAGGATTAACTCCTGTGGAAAATGTTGGGAGAGTGTTCAGTGTAGGTGTCCCCTGCAGCTTTCCCCAACGCACAGAAGCCCCTAGGACAGTACAGCCCTGAAGCAATCAGTCCCCTTTACTCACCATTTCGGGGCTCCTGTGGGTTATGTGCGCTCTCTTTGGTATGGGAAAATTATGCTATTGTGAAGAATGTTACTCCTTCACTGTGTGGGAATAACTGTCTGAGATATAAACAATGCCGTCTCTGTTAAGTGTTGCCTTTTTTGCCTTTCCACAAGCAACCTTGAGTTCTGGGCTGCTCGTGTTATCAACAGCTCAAAGACTCCAAAACCTCCAGAAGAAGCTGCAAAAAAGCAAAGAAGACCTGCTGCAAGCAGTTATGGATCACTCTGCCACAGAGAATCAAAAAGTGCTGGACCAGAGGGAAAGGGAAAGCAGGATCCGCTAGAAAAACTCAGCGGCCAGGGAGAAAAGCACAAAGCAGCTGATAAGCATCCTGGCGCGCCGAGCGGACTCTATCCAGGCTCTCGTAGCCATGCAGGCAGCGCACTACTGCGCCAGCCCCCCTCATCCCAAAGCTTTTTCCCTTGTGCCCCAATGTCAGCTCAAAATCCCCTTCTCCAGCAACCAGGTTCTTACCTCCACCAGCTGCCCCCAACACCTGTACGTTCACCAACCAGCCCTGAGAACTATGACCCTTACCCTCTGCACTCAACCCCCATCACCATGCAGTATAGGCATCCTGAAGTGCAGCAGTCATTGCACAGCACTCCAGACAGGACATATTCAAACTTGTGACTGTACAGTTCCCCACCCCACCCCCCTGCCCTTTTAGGTTCCCAAAATGTTGTGTGTCTGTCAATAAAGTTATTTTCTTTTCAATAAATGAATTCTTGGCTTTGAAAACAGTCTTTATTATTGCAGAAAGTCAAAGATAACTTAGCCCAGGAAAGAAACAGGCACTGCAAATCAGCTTAGGAAAAACAGATTCCTACTAACATTGTAACCACTGCACTTCACTCCCGTGCAAGGCACCAAACAAATCCTTGGTTTTCAGCCTCAAATTCCTCCCTTAAGGCATCCCTATCCTTGAAGCCCTGTGCTGGGCCTCTTTAGTAGCCCTGCTTTCTGGCTGTGCAAATTCAGCCTCCAGGCGTTGAACCTCGGAGGTCGATGCCTGACTGAATCTTTCACCCTTCCCTTCACAAATATTATGGAGGGTACAGCACACGGATATAACCGCGGGGATGCTGCTTTCCCCCAAGTCTAGCTTCCCATACAGAGATCACCAGCACCCCTTTAAAAGGCCAAAAGCACACTCCACAGTCATTTGACACCGGCTCAGCCTGTAGTTGAACCGGTCCTTGCTCCTGTCAAGCTTCCCTGTATACGGTTTCATGAGCCAAGGCATTAATGGGTAAGCAGGGTCTCCAAGGATCACAATGGGCATTTCAACATCCCCTACTGTGATCTTCCAGTCTGGGAAAATGTCCCTTCTTGCAGCTTCCTGAACTGGCCACTGTTCCGAAAGATTCGTGCATCATGCACCTTTCCAGGCCAGCCTGTGTTAATGTCAATGAAATGCCTACTGTGATCCACAAGCGCCTGGAGAACCATAGAGAAACACCACTTTCGATTAACGTACTCGGATGCTAGGTGGGGTGGTGCTAGAATAGGAATATGCGTCCCATCTATCGCCCCTCCACAGTTAGGGAAACCCATTTACACAAAGCCATCCACAATGTCCTGCACGTTCCCCAGTGTCACGGTTCTTCTTAGCAGGATGCGATTAATGGCCCTTCAAACTTGCATCAACACGATTCCAATGGTCGACTTTCCCACTCCAAACAGGTTCCCGACTGATCGGTAGCTGTCTGGAGTTGTCAGCTTCCAGACTGCAATAGCCACCCGTTTCTCCATCGTCAGGGCAGCTCTCAATCTTGTGTCCATGCGTTCGCAGGGTGGAGCCGAGCTCAGCACACAGTCCCATGAAAGTGGCTTTTCTCATCCGAATGTTCTGCAGCCACTGCTCGTCATCCCAGACTTCCATGACGATGTGAGCCCACCACTCAGTGCTTGTTTCCCGAGCCCAAAAGTGGCGTTCCACTGTGCTGAGCATTTCCATGAATACCAAAAGCAATTTAGTGTCATACGCATCAGGCGACTTTCTATCATCGTCAGACTCCTCATCACTTTGTATCTTAAGGAATAGCTCAACTGCCAAACGTAATGTGCTGGTGAGACTCATCAGCATACTCCTCAGCAGTTCGGGCTCCATTTCCCACAGAAATTGCACTGCACAGAAACCGTTGAGAGAGTCAAGATGGCGCCAAACATGGATGGAAAAACAGGGATTGCTGGGATGTGAAGCAATGCATCACGGGGCATTGGGACAGGAAGTAGAATGACCCGCCCCCTTCCCACAACCCACGGCGCCAAAATGGCGCCAAAATGGGACAAGGTGCTCTGTGGGATTGCTGCCCATAATGCACCACTCCCAACACTGCTGCAAATGCTGCAAATGTGGCCACACTGCAGCACTGGTAGCTGTCAATGTGGCCACACTGGAGCGCTTTCCCTACACAGCTATACGAAGACAGCTTTAATTCCCAGCACTGCACACCTGCAAGTGTAGCCAAACCCTAAGTGAAATCATGCATGGACATGTGACTTGCCCAAATGACTTCAAACACCATCTTGCTACCTGTAATTTTCCATTAACTGTGCTAAGCGCTTCATTTATAAGAATCAGGGCTGCCCAGAAGATTCAGGGGGCCTGGGGCAAAGCAGGTGAGCTGCGGCACTTGTACTCACCCAGCGGAGGTCCAAGTCTTCAGTGGTATTTTGGCAGCAGGGGGCCCTTCAGTCACTCCTTGTCTTTGGCAGCACTGAAGGTCTCCCCACTGCTGAAATGCCGCTGAAGACCAGAACCTCTGCAGGGCCAGGACTCGCGGGGCCCCTGTGGGGCCTGGGACAACTTGCCCTCCCCTCTGGGCAGTCCTGATAAGAGTGGATTTCCCTCCACATGGCAGAAGCTATATAAGGCCCTGAAAACATCTTTATTTGGCCTCTTTCCTACTCAGACCTCTGGACTATGGACTTACACTAATGGGAGCAGTCTAACCAAGGGACCGAGGACCTTCCAATGATTTGGAAGCAACAAGAGCCTTGACTTAAGTCAGCAGTTTATTCCTTCACTGCTATAAGTCTGATCCAAGACTTTGCATTTATTGTATTATTTGATTCCTTTAACCAATTTTAAGTCTCTTCTTTCTTTCTTTCTTTCTTTCTTTCTTTCTTTCTTTCTTTCTTTCTTTCTTTCTTTCTTTCTTTCTTTCTTTCTTTCTTTCTTTCTTTCTTTCTTTCTTTCTTTCATAAACCTTTAGATTTTACATATTAAAGGTTTGGCAACAATGTGATTATTGGGTAAAATCTGACTTGTATATTGACCTGTGTGTGTGGCTGGTCCTTTGGGATCAGAAGAACCTTTTATTTGATTACATTGGTTTTAATAACCACCCATTCTTAGTCTAGTGTCTGGGTGTTGAATCCGGGACTGGAATGCCTAAGGAAACTGTTTTTCTGAATTCTTGTTAGCCACTGTGGTGAAACAGAAGTTTACTTTTGTTGCTGGTTTGGTATATCTTATAGGGAGAACCACTACCAGTTTTGGGGTGTGTCTGCCCTATTTCTTAGCAGTTTGTCCTGAATTTGGTATTCTCAGTTGTGACCCACAAGGGCACGGTTACAGAGACCTAAAGGGCTTTTGAGGTAGTTATTGCTTTAGGACTGGATTATGGTATGTTAATTTGTATGTTCAGGGAAAGAAAATAGTAGGAAAGTCTGTGAAAAAAGGTCCATTTTTTTTCTGGGAGTAAGGGCAGGCAAGGATGAGTTGTTGTGAATGTAATTAATCAGCATAATCTCTTCCTCTCTAATGTTCCATGGAACTCAGATACTATGATGATGATGCAGTGTAAACACCCCAATAGATTATTTAAGAAGCCTCTGAATGTGATCTCTGCACATTTGGGTCTCCATGATTTTGAGGAGGTGTGCTGAGGTGAATTTGGTGGAGGGATCTGGGGTGAACCACTCTTTCTGTGACATCATCTCATTTGGATGAACTTTAGGAACTAGAAAGATAAATGGTAAAGGTAAGTAAAAACATGCAAAATGATTCATGCTCAGTACTTCCCCTGTGATATCTATAGCACTGCTAGAGGCACTGCGCTATTTGAGTACCTAATAAGATAAAAGCTTGTTGTGTCAAGCACAGAATGAACCATCAAATGCAGTAGTTAGCCTTTCTCACAAAGAAAGAAATTTCTGCAATGCTTATGTTGTAAAATCTCTTGGCATTTTAGTACTTGTCTTCCCTGCCTTTTATTGTCCATAGTGCACATTTGTTACTTTACTTTGTGCAACTCAACAATCAGAGGGTCAAAACAGAACCAAAAAGTGTCTTTGTTTATTAAGTTAAACAGTTACAATTCAATGAAGAGGGATGGAGAACATGATTACCTAAGATAGACATGCCTACAAGCAAATAAATGCAACCTAAGTGATTGCACAGAAATGTGCCAACGGGACCTGAGTCAGCAAAGCACTTAAGCACATGCTTAAGTCCCACTGAAATCAATGGAATTTATTAGCAATGCACAAGTGGTTTGCTGCACAGGGACGGGATTTTTTTTTGGTGAATGGTAAGTGCTCTGCTGAATTGAGGCATCAGTCCTGTTAATAAAGAACATGTGCCCTTTGAACCATTTGACAGTCAGAGATCCTAAGGTTCAGTTCCACAGGGAAGACGATATTTTTGGTCTGAAAAATCTGTCAGATTCAACTTCATTGTAATCACTCATGAGATATCACACGCTGTTAATGCTGCTTAGAATTGTGACTTCCCTTCAGAAGCTGAGAGTTTGTGAGGCAAACCCTTGCAATGTTTATCACTCAGAATTGGAGTTCCTCAATTCACCATACAATGCTCTGGGAGAACAGCCATAACAATGCTCTGCTATCTATGACAAAGTAGTGTAGTCAGTCTGGAAAACTAGTGACATTAGCGAATCTAATTCCCTAGGATTCTGGAATCAATTTTATATTAATCCCAGGATATCACAATAACCTGTTATATATACCGATGGCATTAAGGCCGAGACACTCAGAGGTATTTAAGCTTCTAACTGAAATCCATGGAAGTTAGGAACCTAAATACCTTTGAGGATCTCGGCCTAAGCCTGTACTTTAAATATCTTAAACTTTGTTTACCATATAACACACAATGTTGGTTTATATTTATTAATATCCCCTCTGATTCTATGGGTACTGGGCAAAATAAATAAAATAAATAAATAATTAAAAACCAGCTCAGAAATGTCAAAGCACTCTACTGAAGACATCACAGTCCATACTTTTTGATTCCTCCATTAAAGGCCCAGCCACACACCCAACAAGAAGGGGAACAAGTCCTATTGAACATTGTTCTTAGGGTAGAGATTCACTGTCCAGCACCATCCTTTCAGACTTCTTGGAAAGAAAGGAAAAGACCCACTCATCAGCTCCTGCTAGGGTCTGCCAACACATCAGCACCAGCTGGTGGCAGATGGTAACAAAAGCAGCTGATAGAGCAAAGAAAATCAGAATGGGCACCTGCTCTTTATCCGTTACCAACCCCCAAAGAGCTGTGCAGGTGATGGTGACACTGTTTGATCTCCTTGTTCTTCCCAGGCAGCTGTGTCGACCATAGTGGTAGGGAAATGGGAGAGTTGGCATGAAAATATCCTACCCTACAGTCCCTTCCTGCAAGAGAGGAAGGTCTGGGCCATTAATATTTTTTAAGCACTTTAAGATCTACAGAAAGAAGACCTTGTATGCGGTAAGCACAATGAATTATTTTATCACCTCCTCTACATTTGTGTATTCTTGTTTACGTTGAGACCAGAATTTAACAGTAGCAAGGTGTGACGATTTGGAGCTATGTCTGTACTATGTATGAATTTTGGTTGATATAAAGTTGTATTATGAAAACTGCTGTGTCATTAGTGTCTCTATGTATGTGGATTCACCATTACTGACAGGTCTTGTAGCAGGTGTACACCAGACAGAAATACTGGGGAGGGCATAGGATTCAAGAATCCTATTCAGGTGCAAATATTTGGGACAGTGGTTGAGATGCATCCTTAGGAAATCAGTTTAGCTGACTCCTATGAAGGGCGGAGGGAAGGAAGGAGCAGTGGAAAGCAGGGCTGGCGCTTCCTTTTAGGCGACCTAGGTAATCGCCTAGGGCGCCAGGATTATTGGGGGGTGGCATTTTGCCGGGAGGGCGGCAGGCAGCTCTGGTTGACCTGTGGCAGGGAGCAGCACGCGGGCAGCGAAATGGCCGTGCGCCTAGGGTGCCAAAAACACTGGCACCGGTCCTGGTGAAAGTTATCCAGAAGCCGGAACAAAGGAAGCCGGGGTGGTTTAAATAATAAACCATTCAGGAACGTGTAAGGAAGGAGAGAGCAAGGTTTCCCAACATGTAGCAGCCTCAGGAGGCATAGGGCTCTGCCTGGTTTCCTGAGCTCAGCTGGTTCCAATGACTCTGGGCAAACCAAGGAATTTGGATCCTAGCTCAAAGAATATTCTGGAGTGGTGAAGAAACTGAGGCAGGGAAGTGTGTTTAATGATGATTGTTTTGTATGGTCTGTGCTCTCTGGTACTTTCTCTGATTAAATATAAAAGAGCATTAATGTGTTAGACTCCATGCAAAGTGAATGTGTGTGTACTTGTTAACAGCTTCATAGCTGCTTTGTGCCTTGACAGAGTTAAACTGCTGCCAGAAGCTTCACACTGCAAGGGTAGAGTTCTGGGAGATGGGTATAACTAGGGCATCTTGGGGGACAGAGCTGGCCCTGGGGCATAAGGCAGATGGATTGAGGAGCTCCATTTCTGAGACGAAGAAACAGACTGAGAATCAGTGACAGAAACGTGACACAGAAGCCCAGTCAGTGGTCCACAAGCCGACCCTTGCTAGGATCCGTGGCACAAGGTCATTTGAGATTGACTAGCCTGGTGTACCAACAAATGTTGTTTTTCAGTGTCCCTCAAAAAGGATAGAGGCTCTTTGAAACATAACTGAATTGGACTGCCAGCATATTGACCTCTTCTACCATTCAATGACACTTCATAATACAGAGGAAATTGAATTAACCTGGGTGTGAAATATGAAATGTAATTCTGATAATTCCCATTTAAATGGAGGCACAGGAGCGTAGAAATTCTTCCAGAAAGGTCTGTGAAGGGAACAGGTACCATATAATTATTTAATATGACTGGATGGGATGAAAAGATAATGATGACATAAATTTAAAGGACAACCCAGATAGAGAGAGAGAGTGCATGGCAGAGATTTGAATTTAGGAAGAAGTTTTCATAAAGAAGAAGAAGTGATCTCAAGACATGGATGCATGGAGTGAACAGAAGGTGAGGACAGATGACCTCTTGGGCCTAAAGAGAAGACACTAAAGGAACAAATGAGAGGATCAAAAACTTGTAAAGGAAGTGGGGTGTGATGCTGGTAAACCAAGGGTATGTCTACACTACGGGATTATTCCGATTTTACATAAACCAGTTTTGTAAAACAGATAGTATAAAGTCGAGTGCATGTGGCCACACTAAGCACATTAATTCGACGGTGTGCGTCCATGTACCGAGGCTAGCGTCGATTTCTGGAGTGTTGCACTGTGGGTAGCTATCCCGTAGCTATCCCATAGTTCCCGCAGTCTCCCCCACCCATTGGAATTCTGGGTTGAGGTCCCAATGCATGATGGGGCAAAAACAGTGTCGCAGGTGATTCTGGGTAAATGTCGTCATTCAATCCTTCCTCCGTGAAAGCAATGGCAGACAATCATTTCATGCCCTTTTTCCTTGGATTGCCTTGGCAGACAGCATAGCATGGCCACCATGGAGCCTGTTTTGCCTTTTGTCACTGTCACCATATGTGTACTGGATGCTGCTGACAGAGGCGGTACTGCAGCGCTACACAGCAGCATTCATTTGCCCTTGCAAGGTAGCAGAGATGGTTACCATCCCTATAGCATTGTCTGCCATTGTAAATTGGCAATGAGATGACGGTTTTCAATCATTTTGTACTGTTTGCAATTGGAAATTGGCGATGATGGTTATCAAGCATTTTGTACCGACTGCCAGGAATGACAGGGAATCATTCCCATTTTTACCCAGGTGCCCCTGGCTGACCTCACCGAGGCCAGCCAGGAGCATTCACAGGATGATTACGAGGACCGCTATCAGTCATTTTGTATGTACTGTCTGCCACTGGGGAAGGGAGGGGAGAGGATGCTGCTGTTTAGCGCTGCAGCACCCCGTCTACCAGCAGCATCCAGTAGACATACTGTGACATTGAAAAATGGCGAGAAACAATTTTTTGCCTTTTCTTTGAGGGGGGGAGGAGGGTAAATTGATGACATATTCCCTGAACTACTGGCGACAATGTTTTTGACTCTTCAGGCACTGGGAGCTCAGCCAAGAATGCAAATGCTTTTCGGAGACTGTGGGGACTGTGGGATAGCTGGAGTCCTCAGTCCCCCCTCCCTCCCTCCATGAGCGTCCATTTGATTCTTTGGCTTTCCGTTACTCTTGTCACGCAACACTGTACTGAGTCCCTGCTGTGGCCTCTGTCTATCATAGCCTGAAGATTTTTTCAAATGCTTCGGCATTTCATCTTCTGTAACGGAGCTCTGATAGAACAGATTTGTCTCCCCATACAGCAATCAGATCCAGTATCTCTCATATGGTCCATGCTGAGCTCTTTTTGGATTTGGGACTGCATGGCCACCCGTGCTGATCAGAGCTCCATGCTATGCAAACAGGAAATGAAATTCAAAAGTTCGCAGGGCTTTTCAGGTCTACCTGGCCAATGCCTCCAAGTTCAGATTGCTTTCCAGAGCAGTCACAATGGTGCACTGTGGGATACCGCTCGGAGGCCAATACCGTCGATTTGCAGCCACACTAATCCTAATCCGACATGGCAATACCAATTTCAGCGCTACTCCTCTCGTCGGGGAGGAGTACAGAAACCAGTTTAAAGAGCCCTTTATATCGATATTAAGGGCCTCATTGTGTGGACAGGTGCAGGGTTAAATCAGTTAAACCTGTTAAATTAGGTTTAAATGCATAGTGTAGACCAGGCCCAAATGTCCGCACTGGCCAAGGCTATAGACATTAGCTAAGAACTGACAGACTCATAGCTGGAAACCAAACCAACTCACCTGTGTGTTAGTTTTGTTCAAAATATTTATTAGTCTGATAAGAATGTATTTAGTGTTTAGACTCTGAAATGCTTGTAAATTTCTGCGTGCATTAATTTCCCTTGTACTGCCTGTATTCCATGCCACAAGGAAATATGTACGTTTTGCTTTATAACTTTGAAAATGTTTGCTCTTAACTTGTGAACCCAGGCATGGGAATCGTCCCTTCCCCCCACCTGTTCAAGAGACCTATCACGATTAAATGGGCCATTAAGGAACATCATGATACAAAGGATTGGTGAATGGTCCTATCACATCTTGTAAATGCTATGTGCAAGGGAGCTCTTCTCGTAGACTGGAAGACTAGGGGCTATGTCTACACTACGGACTTTACAGCTGCACAACGCTACCACTACAGATGTGTCGCTGTAAGGTCTCCTGTGTAGCCGCTCTATGCTGACAGAGACAGGTCCCCCAATGAGTGTCAGTAGCTATGTTGGTGGGAGAGTGTCTCCTGCTGACATAGTGCTGTCCACACTGGTGCTTTTGTCAGTGAAGCTTATGTTGGTCAGCGTGTTTTTTCACACCCCGACCAACAAAACTTTTGCCAACAAAAGTGCTAGTGTAGACAAAGCCTAAATGTAAAAGATAAAACACTGTCACAAGAGAATTTTTCATCTCTTTGCCGTTTGAACTCTCACAGGGCCAGACAATAAACTAAGGCAGAGGTCCCTAGGGGCTTACCCTGGATCCACCCTGAAAGACATCTTGAATTGACAGAGTACTACTCTCTGTCATCTTTAGATGGTAACTCATTTGTGTGTGTATGTTTGCTTGCTTTAACCTGTAAATAACAATCTCTTATTTTTTCCCCAGTTAATAAACCTTTAAATAGTTAATTAGAGGATTGGCTATAGGCATTCATCTTTGATGTAAGATCTAAGGTCCACCATGATTTGATCTCTTGGTACTGGAAGGAACCGAATATTGTTATGATTTTTGGTGTAAGTGACATTTTGTCACTAAGTCCAGCTCTCCTGGGAGGCAAGATAGACTGGATCACCTAAGGGAACTGTCTGTGACTCCATGGAAAGACTGGTATAGTAATCATACAGTTCTAGGGGGGAAATCTAAGACTAGGGCTGTGTTGGGGTCACTCTGCAGTATAATCAAGGGTGGTGGGAGCTAGAGTGTAGCCCTAGTGTGGCTGGCAGATGCTCAAGAGGTGACTTGCATACTGGGAGGCTGTTTGTGAGATGCTCAGGTGGGAGGTACTTCAACAAGCCATTGTAGGGCACCCAAGGGTGCAGGGCAGTGGGGATACAGCTGCTCATTAGCCAGGATTTTACCCAACTATATCACAGATACCTGTACAATGACCCATAGACCTTAAGAAATAATGACACTTAGTCTCCTCTTGAAATGTAGTTTTTTATTTTTATTTATAGGCATTCTTATGGGGAAACTACTTCTTGGCTATATTTGTTCAAAAAAAAAAGCCAATTGAGCTTGTTACCTTGCTTCTCACACTGATGTGCCATGATGAAAGGGCCTCTTGCGCTGAATTTGAACGTAGCACTGATTGACAAGAAGGGCTATGCCAACAGAGTGGATTCATTAACAGGGCAGGCAGGCTGCTGTTTTCCATGAGATAACATCATTTTGTACTGGCATCATTTCTATCTCGTGTGTTATATTTTGGCAAAATTATATATTTTGGGGAACGATCTTTCAGACTGATGTTGTATGAGTCACAAGTGGCTGTAGGAAATCCAGCTGCTTTAACTCTTATGGACATGCCCTATAGAATTGAGTAGAAAATGATTTCGTTGCTATAGAATGCTATAGTAGGATTCAAAGCACCTTTTGAAAGGAAATCATTCTCTACTCAAATCTATAGAATATTAGAGGATTTTTTGTAGAACCCCATTGCATTTCTATAGAAATAGAATTTGATCAGTTTAATTCCTATCAAATACTACACACATTTTTCATAAGGAGAATGTTCGTCTTGCAGAGCACAAACCCTGTGATTGTGCCTGACCCCTGAAGAAGGGTGTAAGGAAGGGATGGGAAATTAAATGCTTCCAGTGTCCTTATACCTACTCTATTGTACCTACCACTGCATGGATACACAAGACCACGGTATCCTTGACCAGTATACAACAGCAGTGCTCCACAGAGATCCTGTGTAGCGGTTAACTGGCAAACATTCAGCATGGGCAATGCCCTGTTACTTATTTGTTCTCTTCTTTGAGTTCCACAACTATTTTTTAAATTTAAATGTCCTGATGAGAACAGTGCCCCTCTCCTGGCTCAGTTTGAGCCCTGATCCCAGCGAACCTTTCCCCAAGAACATGTCAGCATCAGCTGTGTTAATCCTATGATTGGGAATAGAATGGCTGCTCACTCAGATCTCATAGACTCATAGACTCATAGGTCAGAAGGGACCAATATGATCATCTAGTCTGACCTCCTGCACAAGGCAGGCCACAGAACCCTACCCATCCACTTTTATAACAACTCCTAACCCAGGACTGAGTTATTGAAATCCTCAAAATTGGTTTGAAGACCTCAAGCTGCAGAGAATCCACCAGCAAACGACCCATGCCCCTCACTGCAGGGGAAGGCGATTTGAATAACTCTTTGTTGTTCCTAAGTGGGTGCGCTTTCCTGTAAAAACACCTTTGAGCTAAGGCAATGTCCCGATCCCTTGGGGGTAAATGAGTTTGCAGACCATTGGGAACTGAGAGAGCACGAATGACAGAAACTAGACATTACCAGATGATTGCAGTAAAATGTAACAGGAATGATCCTTAAAGAAAATAGGTCTTTTTGCTGCTCACTTTCCATTGTCTCCAGCTGTTTGCCTCTAAAGAAGAGGTTTCTGTTAACAAGATTTACTGTTCAGAGTAGATTCTTGAATTAGTTAAACTTCCTGGCTCTGCTCCCAAAGTTGTGTGGCATGACATTTTATGAGAAGTTTAGAGTAAAGTGGGTGTGTTTATATGTTAGTTTCTTAAATTCAATGAATCTCTTGACTTTGTGGTGTTTTGATCTATGGGAGTATTGTGTCACGCGCACTTTGAAATTGTTAATATATTACATAACCTTTTATTTAATATCATATTAGTAAAAATTAATAAAGTGCACCCAAAGACACTGGAAGGAGTTAGGAGGTCACCTCTGAATGAAGTCTCCTAGCCACACTTCACTGTTTCTGAAAGTGATGGTGATCTGGAGAACTACTGAAGGGACTATGCTGAGACCACCAAAGCTGACAAGGTTTGATTCTGCTTTAGCTAAATTAATAGTAAAATTACCACTGACTTCAGCAGTGCAGGATCAAACTCATATTCATTTACAACCTAATCAGAATTCAAATCCAGTAGTGAAAACCTATTGTGGTGTGTATGTAGGCATGCAAATGAAGGGAAGTTGCCAAGACTCCATTTTCTCTTCCTGCCTGTCTGCTTGGAAGCATGCAGTAAGGCAATTCAAGATGGCTGTTAGAGCAACATACAAATTTTATTAAGATAATATTTAAAAAAAAAGTGAACAGTACAGTGTTTAAGTATAGATGTTTCTGGTTATCAGGGAATAACATACAGATTATTGAGGGAGCAAAGTTTGGTTCAAGATCGGGTGCATAAGGAATACATAATCTGTAATATCCCCGATTGGGGGTAAAAGTACAGACATTGAGATATGAAGGTATGAAGTTCATAAAGTGGCTATGTTCAGGTGTGGAGTATAATGAGTGGATATGATGAGGAGGATGTATTGACCCTCATATGCTGAGATTTAATGTTCAGGGAGTTTATGGTTCCAGTTCATATGATGCAATGGAGAAAGTGTCTTGATCTCTTTCTCATAGTCGAAGAATGATGTCACTCTGGCTCATGCCTGCTGGTACTGTCAGTGGCCAGTAATGTGCTCTATGTAGATGTCCCTGGACCATCGGATGGTGTCTGAGACCATGAGTCACTGCATGAGCCGTGTGTAGCATTGACCGATCCTGCAGATCCTCAGCACTCGCTCGTTGCAGGAGTCCCAGGCGCCCAGGGCTCCGATGATCAGGGCTTCCATCTACACCTCGTAGCCCTTTGCTCTCAGGGAGTTGGCCAGGGGAGCGTAATACACACTGCTTCTCTCCCTTTCCCGTGAAGACTTATTTTAGTTTTTTTCCTTAATCTGATGTAAGCCATCCAGGCTGAAAGTATCTATTTTCCATTTGTGTATGGTAAACAGAAAGAGCAACATTATTAACCCTCTGCACCACCTACATCCTATCTTTCCCCAGAATGACATAGATGTGACATAGATGGGGAAAACTAATTAGCAGCGTGCTTGGGCTGTGGACCTGTGCAGCACTTGACATTGTTGTAGGGTGACCATCTGTCCCATTTTTAAAGGGAAAGTCCCATTTGTTGGGACTCTTTCTTATATAGGGGCCTATTACCCCTCATCCCCCGTCCCATTTTTTCACAGTTGCTATCTGGTAACCCTACATTACTGACCACCAAACAACATCTTTGCCATGACCCACTCATAGTAGTTTAAGCCTCATAAATATGTCCAGCCTGACCTGCGTGGGGAGACAACCCAATTAGTAATGCTGAAATGGTCTTCATGAGGGAACACCTGTGGGAGGACAACATAATAGATATATTTCACTATCAACTTTGTAAGGGCTAGACACATCATCCTCTTGTTCTGCCAGTATAATAGAAAATCAGCTGCTGGGATCTATATATGCGCTGCTAACTAGCTGTTGACCACCTTACTTACTATTAGCCATTCAGAAAACAATATGATCTGACTATACCAGATCTGAAATATTCATCTGTGCTCATTTCTGTTGGCTTTTTCACCATAAGATCCGGTGATGCTCTTGTTAGCCTATCACAAATTGTAATAAATGGGTTGTCACTCTATGAATTTCTCCCTGTACAAGACTTGCATATTGTAACACACCCAGAAAGCAATGCAACGTTCAGGTCCTGGCCAACATAAGAACAACCACACTGGGTCAGACCAATGATCCATCTAGCCCAGTATCCTGTAGCCAATGCCAGGTGCTTCAGAGGGGATGAACAGAACAGACAATCATCGAGTGGTCCATCCTGTTATGCATTCTCAGCTTCTGACAGTCAGAGGCTAAGGACAGCCAGAGCATGGGGTTGCATCTTGGCTAATATGATGGAGCTATCCTCCATGAATTTAACTAATTCTTGTTTTAACCCTGTTATAGTTTTGGCCTCCACAACATCCCCTGGCAACAGTGGTGTAAGTAGAAATCATTTCTTGCGAGTACTGCACTCATGGGAGGGACACAAGGGTGGGGCATGCAATCTCCTCACATGACCCTCCATGTGACTCCTCACTGCCCAGCCTGGGGCCTCCAAGCTCTCCCTGTCCCCTCTGATGTCCCCCTTTGTGTATACAAACATCAACATGCTTAAATACTCACTCCCCCCACGCCAGATATGTAGTATTCAGTCTGTTTATATGGAATATGGGAGTTGGGTGAGGAGCCATTTCAGCATATGTGTGACCTATTAAAAGAAAAATTTTAAGTAGAACTTTGTCCTAAACTGCTTTATGGTATTGTACCCAAACATTGCATTTCAATAGGGGATTCATCTTCCTTTATAGGAACAGACTCCTGAAACTCTTATCAGTGGTCCATAGTCATGCAGACAGTCCTATTGTCTTCAATGGGATTGATCAAATTATGAAGGGTTTACAGGATTAGGTTCCAAGTTTGTAAATTGTTCTGGATGAAACTGACAATGCCTGAGCTGTCAGATCAGAAGGAGCTTCATTGGAATAAAGGTGGGCAGATGTGCGATAAGTCTTAGTTCTGTTGCTAAGACGAGGAACATATTTTCTGCAAAGTTCTTGGCAGATTCCTGAGGCAACTGGTTTAAAGCCTTTGTTTAAGTTTGTTAGCTTATGTATTATGCTGTTAAAGTCATTTAAAGAATGAATTCCCTCCCTAGCTGCGTCCTGCTCCTTCAAGGAGCAGAGTGCAGCCTCACCCTCCCCTCTGAGGAGGGCGGGGCTAGCCCCAAGTCTTTCTGTACCCATTAAAAATCTCTTGCCAGTACTGCATACTGGAGGGTACTGCCCTGCTTGCATGCCTGCTTGGCAACAAGTTCCATAGGTCTCTGTGTTATTGGAGTTCTATCAATAAAGCGTATTAAACCACTTTACAATTTGGTTTTGTGGGACCGAAGATTTAAAGCCGGTTTCTAACACTTCAGGAAATGTGCAGTTATTAGCTCAAAACAAACAGAATGGTACCAAATCATTTATGATACTGTGATATTCTGTTTGATAAAACATCTTAAAATACCATTGGGCACCCACTCTTGGGCTGTGCATGCAAAAGAGAGGCCATGTGTCAGATTGACCACTATTCTGGCAGTTTTGTGATAACTTAACATAAATATGGGGTGAACTAGGGGTGCAATATTGGTTTCATCTCAGAAACCCCTCACTCTTTTCAGTTGGATTCATCCTCCTAAAATAATTTCAAAGCAGAATTTTTGCACTTTTAAAATAACACCTTGAAAAGCTAATTGCTTTAAGTGTGCAATTGAACTGAAACAATCAACTATAGAGACTTCAAACATCTTGTGTTTTCAAAAGAAGAGAGTAACTCTTGAATAGCCATTTATCTGATGGCAATTTTCCTTTTTACATTTTCTTAACATATTCAAACAAAAAACAAAAGAAAAAGTCCTTATGCCCTTAAGAATAACAACTCCCTACCACATTTCATTTGTGACATACTATTTTGTTAAAAGTGCAAAATGTAGTTCTTTGTGCAATAACTAGTTGTTTAAACCATGTTTTTCAGTATCTTTCCATTGCTTCCTCTGATTACTATGGGCCAGATTCTGGTAGTCTTACTCATAATGAATAGAACCTTAGTTCATAAGTAGTCTCATGGTAGTTCTGAAGTTCGTGGCCACTAGCCTGAAGTAAGTATATCAGTAAAGCTGGTCAAAATTAATTTTTCCATGGATTCACAAACTGGGAGAAGATAGGTATTCTTCTAACTCATCTGTGGGGCCCAATCCAGTAGGCATGTTCTGAGCACCCCTAACATCACACCAAGCAGCTGTGAGAGTTGGAGAGGGAACTTCCCTCATAACTTTTAGTCCAGTTGCTAGGGTACCACCTGGGATTTGGGAGGTCCCTGGGTCAAGTCCCCCTCTCTGCCTGATGAGGCAAAGGGATTTAAATGAGGCTCTGCCATCCCTCAGAAGAGGGCTCTTCCCACTGAGCTGTGGGATGTTGTAATGTAGGGCTCCCTCAGTCTCTCCTGTGGACACTATTCTACTTTGGATTAAATAATGAAAGAGTCATTGGGCCGAGAAGAGAGCTCAAGCTTGGTAGTTAGAGCACTTGCCAGGAGGTGGGAGACCCAGCATCCACTCCCTCTGCTTCAGTGACTCTTTCGTTATCCAAAGTGGAACAGCTTCAGCAGCAGAGACTGAGGGACCACCCATCAACTTCTTGCAAGAAACACCTTAGGTGCCTGACTCCAATAGAGAGTTCATAGCTGAGAACAGGTGACTCCCTCCAGCCCTGACTTAGGCACTGAACTCATGGGGGAGGGTGCAAAGTAATTTAGCATATATCTCTTGGTTTGGCACCTCACCTCCATTGGCTAGCTTAGGTGGGGAGCTGCTGAGCAGTGCTGGCTTTTATGAATCCCATTCTTAGGCGTCTATCTCCCTCCATTAAGTGTATAGGAAACCGGATACCCTAAGCCAGGCTTTGTGAATCCCAGTGATTTTCTAGGCACTGAGAAGTTAGACATTGTGCTGAGCAGCACAACACCTAAGTTCCTTTGTGAATCTGGCCCTTAGGCACTTGGGAGCTGAAGTCTTCTTTCTCTTTCAATGAAACTTAGGCTCCTAATTCACCTAAATTATTGAGGCATTTTGAACATTTTCCCCTGGCCTGGTTTATCACACTGCTAAAAATGAGAAATGGACCCAAAGCAAGACCCTGGATCCAGACATTCTTGAATTATGAGGTGTTTTGAAATCCAAAGTTGGCTCTGAATATTTCAAGTACCTTTATAATGAGTTGAGCTGAACGCCTGAACCTGAATGCACCAAATCTTTGATGTGTTCCAAAGCTAAAAACACATTTATTGAAGCTTGACCACACTTTTATTGCAATGATTCATGAAATGGTTCAAAAATTTTAGTGTTGAGAACACTTTGCAGAGTGAAAAAGCAGAAGTCAGCTCTATTTTATGCCTTGCTCAAGTAGCTTAATCAAGAACATTTTGTACTAAAGCACAGTATGTAAGTACGTGGAAAAGAAGTAGGAGGAAAATAATCCAATGGTATGCTAACTGCTTCCTTTTTAAATAATGTCACATCTCATTAGGGTTTGCTACTATAGAGTTTTTGTAGGGCCTTTTGCTGTATATACCTCAGTCTATGTCTTGTTCCTCTGCTAAGATTAAGGTAGATTAGAATATTTTCCTTCTAACACATAAAATGTGCAAGAAGAATAAACATTAAATATTCAGAAGACAGATATATAGATGCCAAGGACTGAAGTACATTCTCCTATCTGCAGTGTGTACTTGTCAAAAGAAATACAGTTCAAATACCTTTATGCATTATTTATTTAGTCTAATATATGGCTCCATAACTATGTAGGAAATCTATGTGGTATTTCACTATGCCATCTTTAGAGTAAAAGACACATATCCTAGTCTGTTAGTTGTCGGTAAGACTGTACTCTATAAACTATAATCACTCCTACATGTTTTTTAAATATCACTCAAACCCACCAATGTTGTAAATACCTCCAGGAAAATTTAGATACCTCTGAATATGGGAGGCCTAAACTGCACTTGGCAACCTCCAACTCTGTAAGTTACCTTTGTGCTCACACTGACTTCAGCCAGTGTTCTCACAGCACCTTTCTGGGATGTTCTCACTATTCCCTTGCTTTTGATGCAGTGATAAGGCTGTTACTTGTGCATATTTTAAACAATAAGGGTAATATACCACTGGAGCAACTTGCTAAAGGTTGTTGTGGAGTCTCCATCACTGGCCATTTTTAGATCAAGATTGGATATTTTTTAAAAAGATCTGCTCTAGGAATTATTTTGGGGAAGTTCTGTGGCCAGTGTTACACAGGAGGTCAGACTAGATGATCGCAATGGTCCCGTTTGGCTTTATAATCTATGAATTCTATGTCTATTGACACTCAACCTCTTCTGGCAACAGAATGCAGGATGTCCCTCTCCCTCCCCCATCATATTGCCTGATATAGATCATCTCATTCAGATAGATTAATTAAAATCAAGCTCCTTAGAGGCAAACATTAAAGATAATTTGACATAAACTCACCTAAAATTGCTAAACATAATATTAAGTGAGAGAGAGATGGCTGGAAAAATCTCTCTCCCTCCCACCTCACTTCCCGCTCTGCAGCTCAGGTGCAAGGTCAGTTCGGTCTCCCTCCCCAGCTAAAGTATCTCCTATCCAGACAGTGTATCCGATTTCTTCCCCAGCAAGTCAATAAGTCATCCCCTTCTAGTCTTGCATAGCAATTTGTCTGCAAAACTCTCTTGCATTGTCCCCATCAGATGTTAATGAATACTTCACCATTGTTTAGAATACATTTGTGTGGTGTAGGTAATGTAAAAAGTGTATGATTTTTTTTTACATTTCTAAGAACTCTGCCTGCAGGGGACACCGCCATTTTGTTTTCAGTGATGTTGCAGCTTGTTAAAGGGGAGGCGCACATATTGCTCTCTCTGTACTTCTGTTTGTTCTTGTTGTTGCTTTCCTTCATCCAAAACAAGTCATTTTAGACTGAAAATACATGATTTGCCATCTGGGAAATGCATCTTTTGTTACCAGGCTGTGAGCAATGCTCTCTTAAACAAGGGCTAAAGAGAAGATGTAGATTCTGTCCACTCTGAGTAACCAACAGTTTATACCTCTAGAAATCACATGAAATTTAAGGCACAACTGACTCCAAGTTTAGTATGACATAATAGATCATATTTTTGGATCTAGCTGTCCAATACAGATCACATGTTATGTTATAGACCAATAGATATTTTTGTACTCAGGCTTTTACCTACCTGCTGGGGTATTATCTTTTTGAGCATTATTCCTAGAAACATCATGTCCATCTTCCATAATATGATTATTACATAAAGGGAAAGATGTATCCTCTGCTGCCATAATGCAATTCCTCATAGTAGTGGAGCCAACAGCTTTGGAAAAGACATTGTTACTAGGGACAAGCCAGCATGTGTTGCCAGGCCAGGGAGGAGCCACTGAGAAGTGAGATTTTAGTACTCTCCTGTCATAACAAGCAATGGGGGGTTTTATGTGTGTGTATTGAATTGGTAACAGAAGACAGGCATGGGCTGCACAGTAAAAATCTCAGTGATATTGTCTGTAATGGGATACGAATGACTGGACAGGATAAATAATGGGATTGGTTGTAATTGCATTTACATGAATATTGCATATGCTGTGTACAAATTCCCAGTCATGCTCTGTCTCTCAGAATCCTCCAAAGAATCTGGTAGAATGTAGTGGTCTGCTGTTACTCTATCCCTTTTATACCCATGGCTCCAGCCCATAGCCATTTAAGATCACACTATTTTCCACGGTGAACAGAAAAACAAGAAGCAAACTATGGATTTTCTGACTGACCACAAAGACCAGACATTTTCTGTGAAAATGTATACGGGAGGAGGCAATTTAATTGGATTCTTCCCCTGTTTGGAAACCTGCTTTACTCTCCCACATAATGTACATGGTGACAGGATTTTGTGGCACAAAATATATGAGCATTCCAAAGAGATTTTATAGCAACAGTTAACAAATAAGAAAATAATATGAATGTATTTAACTTTTTATAGAGCTAGGGCCTAATTCTTATTTACATTCTGGCTGTTTTACACTGTGCTACCAGTGTACAGGTTACATCCACTTCAACCTCCCTTACGCTGCCAGATAGTGTAAAGAGGCCTTAGTGTAAACAAGAATTAGGGCCTTTGTATTCAGGAGTTATTAATCACCCTGGAGATAAAATGATTTTCAGTAAACCTGTGTCAGGTGGTTTGGGGGAATTCTAGCCATCTGGAAATTAATTCAATGTGTATTTAAAATGAATTAAGATATATGGGGAGAAGTGCACTGTAAAATGTAGTTGATTCTTGACATCTCTTGAGTGTCCATACACATACCAAATATCATTGCAAGATGGAGTAGGAAAATATTGGAAAAATACAAAGTAAGAGTGGATTTCTCTACTAGGTAAAAATCACATGCTGCCAGGAGCTGAGGCTTTAAGAAAAACAGCAAATAATGTGAGACTCAAAATAAAGTCATGAGAGTTATATTGATAAATTGTATAGTTAGTTGTTTGACTACACATTAGTTCGTTATGAAATATATTCAAGAGGCCAAATGACCAATGTCAGTCAGGTTTATTGCTCAAGGCCAATAATATAGTACAGGGAAAAGGTTCTATATGGTGCCTGTCTCCAGGAAACGGTCTCATGTAGTGATGTTACATTCAACTTACGTAGAAGGTGTGCTCCCAAAATTACACACTTCAGCTGGTAGTATTTATATTATGATGTTCCAAGTTACACATCTCATAACATGTCACTAAAATGCAACCCCTCAGTTTGTCCCGGTTCCCTGATTTATTGTTCTGTTCCTTCCCTATATTTGTTTTGGATACTTGTCAGTGAAGATTATTCTCTAGCGCTTGTGCTAAGACGTAGAACAAATGTATCTTGATTTTGACAAGTTTCCTATTTGCTTATGCCAAATGCTTACTTCAGCAAATGCAAGGAGTTATGGGATACTTAGCATGAGTGAACAGGATTATGGTATAGGCCACTTTTGGCTGTACCATTGTTACTAAATTTGTGCTTAAATGTTATCGATGTGTGTGTGTGTGTGGGGCTAACACATTATATCTATATACACATACAAGAAGCCTACATATATTAATTAAAAGTTGGCAACACGGAGTTTGAGAGTGATTTCACGCAGTGCAGAGAAAGAATTTGGTCCAGTAGAAAAAGAGGACAATATGAGTGAGATGAAAAACGTATTCATATCCTGAAGTCCAAATAACTCACAAACGAAGTGGAGAAGGGATCAATGTGGTATGAGAAGGGCAGCTGGAGTCTGATTCTGGTCCTTGTGCAGGCTAGAGCAGTCGCTAGGGGTTGTTATGCCAGAGGGGATTGCCAGGACTCAGCCCCATCCTTCCCCTGGAAAGCCCCTTGTGATGGAGGACCAGGAATCTGTGGCATAGAGCTAGCTATGCTGGTTTTATGGCACCTGGGGTTTCCCCTTCAAGATAAATGTATAGCTGGGTATTTAAGCCACTTTCCCTCACCTTTGGATTGCTAGAAGAAGTATCAGGATCTGGCCCTGGAAGTTCTCACATTCTTTGGTTCAGTTTGTATTTATTTTCAAGTGTGGGAATGTAGACATCTTCAAGGGACAAGATGAGCTTGTGATAACGTGCATTAATGTACAGAATAAATTTGGCTGAGATGCCATGTGTTCAGTATTCCATAGGAGTACAAACAGGGGGCCAAAGCTGTTAAGGAGGAAAACTACATTCACATATTTACTGGTATTTAACAAATGATGTTACCCTTAAGGCTATAATCAATTTTTGATGAAAGGAGGGAGTAATTACAGTACTAGATGACTTTCCAGTGCCTTGATTTAACTAAATTTGTTACATTTAATAAGGAATTGAGTTCCAAGGGTACTTTTATTTACTAGATGCTTTCAAAATATTAGTAATTTGTAGTTATGTCTTAGATTTCTTGTGCATGTTAAGGAAGATACAACATTATTTGTCTTGACCAGTCTCTGAGACAGATCCTAGCATAAGGTCAGAGCCCCATCTGGTGTAAATCAACATATCTCCACGGATTTTATTGATACTATGTTGATGTTCCCCAGCTGGAGATTTGGCCTATATTCTTTACAGTGTGGTAGTGAAATTAATTTTCCATAGCAGAGCTAAAGAAATTGCATCCAAATCACAGCTGGGGTAAAAACAGCTCCTTCTGCACACATGTCAAGGGAAACCAGGCCAGTATCCCTTGAGGGAAAGGAGTTTTAACAAATTTGGACCCATATAGATCAATATATATAAGGTGAAAACAGGCACATGGGGAATCTGTTCCCAACCCTGGGATTTTGGTTACTCCTATGGTTCTTGAGACCTCATTAGAACCTATCCAGAGCACAAAAGCCGCACAAATCCATTGCCTGTTATTTACACGCTATTTCATCTGCACAGGATTGCAGCAACTGCTAAAACCCTCACTCCTTTCAAGAGCTTCACAACAAGAGCCATTTCACCCGTGCTGCTAGAAACACTTTACTAAACGAAATGAAAACATACTTGCATTTTGTGGGAAAAGTAAAAAGAAAAGAAAGAACCAAACCCAACACAACCTCCACAGAATAGAATGTCATTATTAGTAGCTATTCAATTTATGATAAGCCTTGAACAACTGATATTGTCAAGCAATAAATGATTAGAAGCAGATAATTTGCATGACTATTAGGGTTGATAGGATTTGTTGTTTCTAAACTAAAAATAGAATGTTGTTATTGAAATACAATGGAGAAAAATCCTGGTTTTATCTTTTATAGCGCCCATCTTTCTCCAATTTAATTTCCCCACATTTTTGCCCTTACTACAATTTTTCATGTATTATTGTTATTTAGTGCTCACAAATGTGTTGGGCCCTTCACTGAAATAGAAGACAGCTCCCTGCCTTGAAGAGCTGACACTGTGTCTCAAGTACATGACTTGCCATACAAACTCTGTGCTTGTAAAATCTTAGGGTCAGATTTAGCTCTCTGCTATGCTGCTGCAAACCAGAATAATTTGGTTCTGCTCTGGATCTATACACCAATGTATCTGACAGCAGAACCCCTAAGTTAGCAATCTCTTCTGTTGGCTGGGAGATCTATCAAATCTTGTCCCATGAATGTCAATTTCTTAAGGTTGATGTGAGGGTTTGGGGATGGGAGGGAGAGAGAATCCATAATATAGTTAAGACGCTGCTTGCGTTTCTGTGTTGTTACTTCTCCTATATTCGATTGTGCTACATGCAGTGAAAGTGAAACCCTGGAAGTACAAAGGGGCAAATTAGAAGTTTAGATCTGAGAATCTGGCTAACAGTGTTGACCTTTCAAAAGACCATGCTGCTGTTGTGCATGCAGAATGTGTGAGAGTGTCTGAAACTGACTGTTTCACACGCACAGGTACCCTTTCCCTCACAAATAGCTTTTGAAAATATCATCTTCATTCTTCGGACTATTGCAGCAGGTATTGGAATGTGTGTGCTGCTTGGAAAAAGTTTCTTCTGTATTTTAGATATTTGTGACTATCCAGGCAGAGTAGGTTGTGCTTTTTAGTCCTCCCATTCTGACTTATTTGACAGATGAGCTGTAAGTATTCGAGTCACTTAAATGCTTAGGTTTCCAGTTGTCTAAATTGGGTTACACTATTCAGGAGATCTTCCCAGAATGGTGGTAGTTTGTTTGAACAAACATGAAATTCTGACTAATATATCATGTGTGGGTTATTATACAGGAACATAAGAGTTTACCATACTTGGTGAAATCACTGGTTTATCAAACACAGCATCCTTCTTTTGTCAATTATCAATATCTGATACTTAAGGAGAAATGAAACACCCTTCCCTAATGAATCTTGCTGATTGTGCAGTGCTGTGCACAGGGGTGTGGATAATTATTTCTGGATTCTTACAGATGAACATTAGAAATCTAAGTTCCTATAAGTGCTCAGAAAGCCACAATGATAGACATAGTATTTGAATCTAGACAGATAAAATCAAACATTCTGAACATGATCTTAGCATGTATAGCTGCATCACAATGATTATTCAAAATGCTGAGATTGGGTGACTGATTTGGTTGAGGTCATGTAAATCTAATCTGAGGCTGTGTAATTCTTGTGCAGGAAGGAAAGGAAAGAAAGAAAGAATCATTTTATACAAATCATCAAAACCACGCCATAAGGTCTACAAGTTTTAAGATCTATTTTACAGTGGCTGATTACATCTTTGTTTGCCTGAACTGTAACACAGAACAGCTTATGCAGGGACTGGAAAATAACAAAACTTCTCTCTCACCTAGGTTAATAATTTTGTTCATGTTCTTTTCTCCTTTGCCCTAACTTCCTTTACTGTTTGTAAACAAATTTGCAAGGACAAAATATCTTTTAAATTTGATTCCTAACTCTGGTATATTCTCCCTTGCTTCTGCATGCAGCACTCATTAACTTACAGCTATATTCTCCCTTGCTTCTGCATGCAGCACTCATTAACTTACAGCTATATTCTCCCTTGCTTCTGCATGCAGCACTCATTAACTTACAGCTATATTCTCCCTTGCTTCTGCATGCAGCACTCATTAACTTACAGCTATATTCTCCCTTGCTTCTGCATGCAGCACTCATTAACTTACAGCTTTATTTGTAGACTTCCACTGGGGCGCTGAAATGCCATTTGGACACCATAAGCGATTGACACAGAGAAACACTGAGAAGGATGTTTCTGAAAGTTCTCTAAAAGGCTGCATTGTGTGTGAGGGTGTCTTCAGAGTAGCATTGGAGCTGCCCAGATGGGGAATGTTGCACATGTACAGATAATGGGATGAAAGTGAACTCACTCTCTCAATCCTTCATCAAAAGAGGGGAAATTGATTAGCTTTTCACGCTTGACCTAAAGTACCAGACCTCAGCTTTTTCGTCCATCCTACTTTACTTTTCCATTTAGTCGCTGCCAAGTCTAAAGTCAATATTAGACAAAATATAGACCTCTTGCCCGTTCCTGCAAGTTGAATGCAGACTACAGATAGCTCTGAATTTGCTACATTGCCATATGCTGTAAAGAAAATACAATCTATTCTCTGAGAGATTTTAAAATAGGTTTACATCTTATTCAGAGTTTAGGGATTAAGTAGATCCTAGCATCTCCTTTTTTAAAATATACACATTACTAATTGGGGGATTTTAGCAGAACATTGGTGCCATGCAGAAGAGACAGGCATTTCTGGGTTGATAAGAAAATTTCCACCCTCACATTTTTGCTAGATGCTTGCACAGCACTTCAACACTTGAGATTTGATTGTGGAACCTTTACTCTTGTCACGGAGCACTCACATACACATCACAGGCATGAGAAAGTTTCTAGCTCTGGGGGTGAGAGGTTCATAACTGGGCCTCTTGCATCAGGGAAGTGAGCTCATTTTGTTTATTTTTGAACAGCGTGGGTTTTGGAAGTTTAACTAACGTTTGTCCTTATTTCTGTCATGGTAGACTCGTGCTGTGCACAGGGATGTGGGTAAGTATTTCTGGACACTTACAGGTGATCATTAGAGATCTAAGTTCCTATAAGTGCTCATTAAGCCACAGTGATGGTATCAGGACTCCATTATGCTGGGGCTGTACATACCCAGAGTAGTAGATGGCCCCTGCACCGAATAGCTGATAGTCTAAACAGATAGAGGTTGGGAGCAGGAATGAAGGCATGGAGTGGTGAAGGGACTTGGCTCATGTCATTGGCTGAGCTGGGAATAGATCTCAGGCCCATGGAGTCCCAATCCAGTTTGTTGAGTTCACATTCTGATTAAATGAGCTTGGAGTGGGGGGAGAAAGGAGCAGGGAGGGAAAGATATGAAAAATAGGATGAAATATGGATCAGAGAGTGGGCAGAGGGAAAACCAAATGCCATGAGCTGAAAAAAAGGTCGGTGGGAGAAGACAGAGATATTCTAATGAAGAACAGTATCCATAGACTATATTCCATGTCCCGAACTCTAGAATAGGTCCCATTCCTCCCTGTATGTGCCCAAACCTTCCCCCATATGCCCTCCTTCTTGCCTATCCTCTGCCCCTTGGACAACACTGCTGATGTAAATGGTTGAAACTCTAGCTTTTGGGTGGAGGGTTTCTTCTGTCCCTAGGACATAGCATAGGCTAGAACCAGAGAGTTACTTTCCCTGAAAGGGCAGCTTCCTGCTTCATCACCGATTGCTTCTCTCTCCCCCTCTGTGGCGACACTAGATAACTGAATTATTTGGGAGTTGAACCAGTGAGAATGAACAAGTGTAAATATAACAGTGTGGAATGTCCATACTTGCACTCTTTTTTTAATTGTGCTGTTTCACTGCACTTCCATGCTAACACTCTACCCCTCTGTAGCACACACCCCTCAAGCATCAGCATGTGGGAGATTTCAAAATACCTTCTGGGAGCACAAAAGGATTGTGGAAGAAGGGGGTAGGTGTCTAAGTTCCTGAGAGATGCTGTCACTTCAAGAGGCATTTGCTCAAAATGGAGGCTGAGCTTGTTCTTTGCCTAGCCTGAAATGTTTCTGCTGGCAGGGACTCAAACAATAACTGGAAGGCATCTCAGGAGAGGTGGTGGAATGTGTACTGGCAGAGCCTGTGAAGAGACAAGCGTTCAACGATTTAATGCTGTAAGGCTAATTTCCCACCATTCCAGAAAACAAAACAAAAAACAGGTCTATGCACTATTTCAGGATGATCTTCAGAGTGCCTAAATGTGGCTTTTGGATCTGGATAATAACCACAGACAGGAGGGACTTAGTTGTTCTCAAGACTTGGAATGAACATTGGCTGGGCAGCCTAGAGTATTTCATTAATAAGAAGTAATGTAGCAGGCAAGTTGAGATCTTTATTAAGCATGCTGTGGAGCCATGTGTTATGTTGAGGTGGTACAGTTTGGGAGATAGTGACTTGAATCCCGCTTGCACTCCTAAATCCATTGATGTCACGTTGAACAAGGTCCCTTCTGAAACCTGACAGTCTTTCACCAGCTCCACACATTATACTACATAAAGCTCTGCACAGCTCCTATCCATATGGCACTTGTTCTGTTGGTAATACTAGAGACTGAAGTCCTCAGTGTATCAGGCTGATGATAGACCTTGCTGGCACTTTAACAATGGCCTCTGTGTGTATGTGTGTGTGTGTGTGTGTGTGTGTGTGTGTGTGTGTGTGCTGGCCTGGTCTGGGCCGAGGTGTGCATTCTCCTTTATGCAGAGGTGGCAGGGTGTGGGGAAGTTGTGCACACAGCTCTTTTGCCATTAATATATCTGAGGGGCCAGTCATAGGAGCGATGCAGTGATGGAGCAGAAGGTGGGTTGGAGCTGCAGAAGCACCTGGCTATTTGCCTGAGGATCAATCCATCCCTTTGCAGAGACTGCTGGAAGGTACTCTAGGCCTTTGAGAACCATCAGTAGGGGGCACCTTTATCCAGTTATGTATCCAATTCTTTCAGGAGATGGATTGCAGCTCCTGTTTCTTCTGTGTCATGAAAGCATAGAGGATGCCAAAATTCCCACATCACCTGGTGGAGGATGGCACCCCTCTCATGGCTCTGGAAATGATGCAAAAAAGGGCAAGGCTCTCTAAATTGGAAGCTCCTGTACAGAGCTATGAGCACAGGAATCTGGTTGGTGAGATTTGTGGATGTACCTGACACATGATCCTTTTGTGGTGGGAGGTACATGCTGGCACATGCCCACCTGCAGTGTATCAGGTGGCAGCCCCCTCTCTGGCTCCTCCAGAACTTCCTGCTGAGCTGCTGGCTGTGCACTCCCTGTCTGCAGTGCCACAAAGCTGCAGGACCTCTTGCTGAAACTGGCCAGGGTGGCCATTCATTTGACCAGGAGGAGGAGGAGGCTCGATGGAGTGGTTCTCTGCAATGGTAGGGTGGGCTTCCGTTTCCTAATTTTTTCACTCATCTGAGCCAAATTCTCCTGGGTGGCATCCACTGACTCGGTCCCCTTTGTGGAGCAGTGGGTGCTGACTGGGGTTCTCTACTTGGTATCCCTTTCTGGTTCCCTCATTTTGAACCTTTGTGCTGCATTCCCATTCCTGTTCTTTTTTCATTTGGTGTTCCCTTCATTTACTTCATTTCTGGCCTCTATTTCATCCTCCTCATTGTGCTTGAGAGGGGCAGGCCATTAGTTTCTTATGGGCTTAGGTTCACCTCTTCCTGGAACTTAAATATGCTGATCCTGGATCTTTGCTTTCTCTCATGTACTTAGTTCACTCTAGTTCCTTTCTGCTCCTTCTTTTCTGTTTGTTGATCAAGGCAAAGTCTCTTTTGGGGGCCTTATCTGTCAACTGAGGTCAAATGGGCTAATAACTTCTAGGGAGTGCTAAATTCACTTTAAAAACTCCATTGCTTAAAAATATTGGCATTGTCACACAAACTCTGTTCTCATGCAGTTAAATCAGGACACTGAACTCCTCTAAAATTAATGTCGAATGGTTACAGATAAAATACAATAAAAATCCTTTCCAAAGCCCATGTCTTTCCCACTGATCAGTGGATTTTGGATTCATGCCTTAAGTACACTCTTAGTTATTGCTGAATAGAGCTATCACCCAGTTTACAACCCCAAAGCATAATAATCTACTACAGTGTTGTTTATACCATCACCGTTTCTGGGACATTTCATCAGGTCTATTCTTCAACTTATTCACTGCGTAATTACTTCCATTATATGAGAAGTATACTTAAGTTATAATGCACCATACAGAGCCAAATAAAAATACAAAAGGCATTCAAGTGTAATGCTATGCTTTTGAAGTACAATATACTGAAGTTGTTAACGCTGAAATATTAATTACTCTAGTCTTTGTAAGCAACATGGAACCTTTGATATATAATTCCCTACTCTAAAAATAGACATGCAGATAAATAAGATACACATTTCTCTATTTGCTGCCTGATGCAACCCCCACTGAAATGGATGGAAAGATTCCCATTTGTGAATTTCAAATGTCTGTACGATGTGACATTACACTGGTGTAAGTTTTACATCACATTCGCATCCTCACAAAAGAAAAATGGGGTATTGAGGGGAGGGAGCGAGGAGGCTGCAGCGAGCCGTGTTGTGTGTAAGCATTGTACCAATCACACATAGTGGTAACTTGCTAGAATTACTGGGACTTTCTAGCTGTACCAAGGAGGGATTATATAGGACCTTTTAGAGCCCCAGGTAAGTCTAGTTGTTAAAGGATTCAGGGCTCTCTCCGTCATTGCCTGAGTTTGATTTGTAGGCAGAGAACGTGACTGTGTTGAGAGGAAGGGTGGTTTTTTTGTTGAGGCACTAGGCTGGGACTCAGGAGATGTGGGTTCAATTTCTAGCTTTGCCACAGACTTCACGCGTGGCCGTTGATAAATTAATTAATGTCCCTGTTTCCATTTGGTTTCTGTAAAATCCCTCCTTTCCCTTTGTCTGTCTTGTTCATTTCAATTGCAAGCCTTTCAGAATAGAGACTGTCTCTTATAACGCATATCTAGCGTCTAGCATATTGAAGTCCTGATTAGAGTTGAGCAAAAAATTGATATTTTGGTTGCCTGGCAATACCAACAAAAATTAAAAACCAAAAAACCCAAACTTTTGGGTGGACTTGAAAATTATTTTTTTTTGTAGATGTTCAGAAAATTGAAAATAATTTCATTTCACTACAACCAAACCATTTTGTTTAACCCAAAAGAAGATTTATGTAGATTGAGGGTTTTTTAATGTGTTCATATTTTGAATAAAATGGAAATTTCCAAACAAAGAGTAGTGACAAATTGAAATTTATGATTTCAAAAGTGTCAAAATGAAACATTTTGATTTTTTGAAAATGTTTAGGGTTTATTTTTTACCAAAATAATTTAGCAAAAAATCAAATTCACATACACCCCAATCTGCATTTTTCCTCCCCCATAAAAGTTTCAAATGAAAAATTTCACCCAGCTCTAGTCCTGATCTTAGTTGCAGGCTTCAGGCATTGCCATGATATAAATAACTAAATGTTATTGCAGTGTGTCTTGTGTGGGTGTGTGTGTTAGGGTTGCCAATCCTCCGGGATTGTCCTAGAGTTTCCAGGAATTAATCTTTAATTAAAGATTATGTCATGTCATGAAACCTCCTAGTGTGTATGTGTTAACATATCTGGAGTTCCGCATCTTGCTTGCTTCTTCTGCACCTTGTTTACTAATGCTAGAGACATGTACACAAGAATAAGATTTTGGTCCATAGAAGTTTATCTGCTCCAGCTGCTTATTCCTCCCTTGATGGGCTAATACTCACTTTGTGACAACTAGAGAAGTCCAATTTTTTTTGGACAATTTTCCATTGAAACTGCAGTTTCATGAAAATTGATACATTTCACTGGAACATAGCATTTTCAATGAAATTTGATGGGAAGATTTTGAAACTATTTGCTTCCACTTTCTTATTTCGAAAACATCAAAACGTTTCACTTCCATGTTTTCAAAATGTTTCATTTAGACTATTATTCAGTTTCATTTTGACTATTATATACATTTACATTTCTATATTACTAAAACAAAATGTTTGGCTGTTTCTGAAACAAACGCTTTTTGAATTTCCCTTTCACAGGATATTTTAGATTTTTCTTTCCAATTTGGAATTTTTTTACTGAAGTGTTGGTGTTTCTCATTGGATGATGATTCCATTTTCTGACAGCTCTAGTGACAACATGATACAGCAGCATGTTATAATGTCATGGGGGTCAGATCCTCTCTCTTCTGCCATGTAACTAGGCTCAATTTATGGTTCTCCACAAGAGCTAGCATCCTCTTCTCTCTCATCCCCAGGTGTCATCCAGTGTGCATTAGTGGGACTCCACAAGAGCTGCTCACTGCCTTTCATGCCCTCCTTTTGTATTTTCAGGGACCTTGGGGAGAAAAGGAATCCCTCATAAAAGGTTAATGATGTCAATTGAAGAATAAACAGCAAGAGCAGATTAACTCCTGATAGACCACATGGATTCACATTGTTCTCTCCACAAATACAAGAATTCAGTAATAACAACAACAAAAATGTCTCTCTCAACAGAATGATAGAATGCTTTTAGACGTTTCCCATGAGTTAACCAGCAGCCTAACACTATCTGCTAGCTGAATTAAACAAGCTTTCTGTGAAGTACATAGTTCAGTGAATTTTAAAATGGAGCTTTTAGCATTGGAGCCTGGCTTTACACCTAGCAAAGCTGTCGCTGACTCTGGAACTTCTTTCAAATAACTTGTTCAGTGTCTCTGAGGTACTTCAGAGCTTTCCTCCTCACTTTAAGGAGAGCATTTGGGGTAACGTCCTTTTCAGTGCTGTGCTAGGATAGCTCCAGCAAGGACAATATCATAACACTTGAAACCAGATGACTTTTTTTCAATTAAGGAGAAGAAAGAACTAGATGGCAAGGACTGTGCCTGAATGAAATAGAGCTGCTGATTGGCTTGTAGGTCTCTAATAAGATTACTGGTCACTCTAGATGGGAAAGTGTCACTACTACCCTTTTGAGTCATCCTTTTAAAAACAAAAATACCCTCCCATACCAACCTCTCACATCTATTTCAGTCTCAGCCTGAGGAAAATGAAACAATCACTGGATAGTTTTCTTTGGCCACAGATCTCTCCCTCCTCCTTTTTCCCTCTATTTTCTCCCACTCATATACTTGGAGACTAAAAACATTCCACTTTTCATCTTGCCTCGTCTCACTGCTAGATCTCTTCTGGAAGTCCCTGCCTCAGTGACTTTTACTGCACTAGTCCAAAAGTTCCTATTTTGCTGGTTGTAACACATAAGGAAACATCAAGAGATTTTACTGAAAGTACTGTGCAAGTGGATCTATCTTTTCTTTGCAAACTGATGTGTGCTGGTCAGGGCCGGTGCAAGGAAGTTTCGCGCCCTAGGCAAAACTTCCACCTTGCGCCCCCACAGCTCTGCAGCAGCTCCCCTCTGCCCTGAGGTGCCCCCCCACGGCAGCTCCCCACCCCAGGCTTGGGGAGCCCTGCGGTACCTCCCCACCCTAGCTCACCTCTGCTCCGCGTCCTCTCTGAGCACGCTGTCCTGCTCTAATTCTCCTTCCAGGCTTGCGGCGCCAAACAGCTGATTGTCGCCGCAAGCCTGGGAGGCGGCAGAAGCGAAGCAGCGACTGCACAGTGGAACCCCCGGGCTGCCAGCGGTGCACTGACCCAGGGGAACCCCTGGGCTGCTGGCTGCCGGCGGCGGCGTGCTGACCCTGGGGAACCCCTAGGCTGCTGTAGGCCCGCTGACTCAGGGGAACCCCTGGGCTGCCGGCGGGGGCACACTGACCCAGGGGAACCCCTGGGCTGCCGGTGGCGGCCCGCTGACTTGGGGAACCACTGGACTGCCAGTGGTGGCGCACTGACCCAGGGGAATCCCTGGGCTGCCGGTGGCAGCTCAGACTCCCTCTCCATCCCAGGGCAGCGGCCGCTCAAACACTTAAAAAAAAAATTGGAGGGCGCAGCTTTTTGGCGCCCCCAAATCCTGGCGCCCTAGGCAACTGCCTAGTCTGCCTAAATGGTAGCACCTGCCCTGGTGCTGGTGGCTGGGGAGGTGTAGCACCACTCAAGCACTCAGCACCTGCTGTGAGTGGCACTGACTTCAAATGTGCAATCAAGTCAATTTCACTCATAACAGGTGCCACTGGTTCACTGCAGGAGACAGCAACTGCCACAACTCCCCAGCTGCTGGCCTGAACCTGGGAAAAAAGGAAAGAGATTCAGGAGGAAAAAGAAATATGGACACACAAGGAAGGATAAAAAGAGGAAGAAAAAGCTGCACAGAGGAGGAGGGAGCTAGGGCCATGTGGAAAGAAGGTTGGTGCTGGGAGAGCAGAGAAAGGAAAAACTGTAAAAGGGATGAAGAAAAGAGGAAAACAAAGAACTGAAGAAAGAGGGAAGATAAGGTAAAATATTTTTGCATAACTATCTCCATAATACTTGCTCCAACAATTGTGATATTAACAAGTAACTAACCCAGGCTTGCTTCGAATTCTGTTAAAATTTGGATTTTAAGCTATGCTTAGATTGAGGGAGAAGAGGAATATCATATTCACACTCGCTTTCCCTCAAAATGTGAGGGTTTACAGCACTTTTTCTCATCTCTTTAATTCTTTTTTCCTCCAACCTTGAGCTTTCCCTTATTTAGCAGGCAGATCAGTGACTAGGCCAAACCCACACATCTGCACCCCACCCCACACTTCTACTATTGGTGCAAATGTGTCTTGTCAGTGATTCCTGGGATGATGTGTTTAAAAATGGTTTCCAAGTAGGTCCTGACCTCTAAGGTATTAATATTGTCTTAGACTCGTGCCCACACTCTGTTTCTAGCTGGATTATATTAGAACATCTTAGTGCCAACAGGATTGAGTCTGAACGCATATCTTATTGTTTGTGCTCCATATTTTTCCCCTCTTGTAAAAGCTCCCACTGTCTGATGTGGTGATCTGGTGCTAGTGGTGGTGGTTTTCCATATGAAAACCCTGAAATCAGAACAATCCCCACCTCTCACCACCTGGGTTACAGTTAGGGTTGCCAACCCTCCAGGATTGCCCCAGAGTCTTCAGGAATTAAAAAATAATCTTTAATTGAAGATTGTCATGTGATGAAACCTCCAGGAATATGTCTCACCACAACTGGCAACCCCAGTTATAACAAGTGGATAATTATATTTTTGGTTTCCATAAGGGAAAGGATTGACCAGAGATTGGGAGAGTCTAGGAACAGAGAGGAAGCTGGGTTTTCTAGGTGAGAAAATGGGATCTAGAAGTATCTTACAGGAAGACTAGAATTACTGCCTACCAATAAGGGTGAGCTGGAGCTGGAAGAGAGGCGCATGTCTGAGCCAGACATCTGACAAAACTGATTGGCCAAAATGGCCAATGCATACTCATCACTGATTGTGGGGGAAGCTAATATCAGTTATAACTGCAGAGGTGCTAGTTATTTTAGATACCTTCTGTAGTCAGAAGGCTCAAGACTGGTGATGCTTCTTCCTTCAAAGGCTTGTAAATATGGAATATGTAATCACTGGAGCCAATTTCTGCATGTGTCCTGAACTGAGTTATTCTTCAGGTGGCAGGAGTTTACTTAGCTTATATAATCACACTTCAAGAGAGTTCAGCATAAAACAATGACTCCCATCTGCTTCTACAGAGTTACAAAATATTAATGAGTGTTAATAGGTAATCAATAGCTTGATAACCCTGAGCAAGGTGATTTTTAAAGAGGACTTGGCCAAAGGTCAGCCAGACTCTGGCAAAGAGAACAGCTATAAAGATTTCTTCTCACTTCTCCTGCCCTACTCAGATTTATAGTCCGTGCTGCGGCAACATTTCCTTTGGTTGAAGTAGGGTAGGCGGGATTTGTAGAGCTCTGAGTGGCCAAAGAGGTTGCTGTAAGCAAAGTGAAGTATTTCAAGCTCGCATGACTGAAAATGAAGGGTAGGTGCTCTGTATGAGGCCCCCTTCTTGTTAAAGGATGGGTCAGTTCTTCTCTACCCTGACATCAAGAACTACCCATCCCAAACACACACAGACTGATCAAGAGTGGCAGTAGTTAACTTCATAGCCTGCCCGTCATCTTGTAGCAATCAACAGAAAATAATGCTTTGATATAGGCCTACCTCCTGGAAGGGATGTGCCCTGTCAGTGATTGGGATTATCATAGATATTGCAGCCCCATGGAGTATATTTGGGGACCATTGCACTAAATTTATCAGTGATTTATGTATGATTGAGTTCTACTCTGTGGGAGAGGGTACCATAGCTCCTACAGTAAGTAAGAACAACAAGGGGTGACCACCCCTGAGACAATAAACCACTTAAGAGAAGTTCCGCCCCCAGTGTGGTTTGCAGATACTGGTTTAGGCTGAGATTTTTTCCAG
Organism: Gopherus flavomarginatus; assembly: GCF_025201925.1. Taxonomy (NCBI): domain Eukaryota; kingdom Metazoa; phylum Chordata; order Testudines; family Testudinidae; genus Gopherus; species Gopherus flavomarginatus. The sequence continues at coordinate 85,267,379 of NC_066618.1, forward strand.
AGACCAAGAAAGGCTATATAAAGGCTGAGTTTAAACAGACTGAAGGTTTTCCTTTCACATTCGGGAAACAGACCGGCCCTCCTGTCCCAGGAAAGGCCCTAGCCCTGTCTGAAGGGCTGGAAGGGATGTGATGTTGGTCTATCAGACCCCCACAAGGAAGATGGGTGATTTCTGGTATGTTTAGAAAGGGTATAGGAACTCTTATTATTTTTATGCTTTCTTGGTGTGTTATTTCCCCCCTGGTTCTTAAAATAAGTGTATTCTGATGAGAAAGAGCTGTCATTGTTCTTGGAGAGACAGCAATATCCCCAGTCTGCCTAATGGCAGTGATCTGTGTATCCTTAAAACCCCTGGTCAGAAAGGAGTGACACAAGGTTCCCTGCCCAGAGACAGGTGATGACTGAAGACCTGCTTGGGGACTCCTGCAGTGGATCATGGAAGAGGGGAGTGCCCACAATTGTGACAGGAATAATGGCAGTTGCAATCTCTGAATGGTCGAAGCAAAAGCTCAGCGATTAATCATGACGGCAGTCGGAGCCATTGCCCTGGATGTTGCCTGGAAGCATTTACTAATCTCTGTGGCCAGATAGTCAAGGGAGAACAAGATCTAAAATGGGAGGAGGAAAAACATCTGTCTAAAAACAAGCTGCCCATGCTGTGGTGTTCGCCCGGTAAGCGGGTGTGAATGAATTACGGATGTGATGATGCTGAGGTCCTGTCCGTATCTTCACAGACAGTATCTGTTGCTCACCATGTGGCCATGATACTCAGCTTGTGTGACTCTGGAGCTGCCTCTTGCTCGTTGGGGGACTGTATACAGCTGGGTGTGATCATACGTTTCAAGGGGAGTGAGAGGAACACCTTCCACAAGTGTCATCCTCACACAATGAAACCTGCAAGATTGACTGGTGCCTTGAAGATCCCTTCACTATCTTATATTAGGTACGCACCTGGCCTCCATTACTGTAATATATGAGCACTTCACACACTTTACTGTGTTTATCCTCGTGACACCCCTATTGATATGAAAGTGCTCTTAGACCCATTTTATAGATGAGAGAATTGAACCTGAGTCTCAGCGGAGATCAGGATGAATACAAACCTCAGAGCGTTCAGAGCAAAATGCAAAACCTACGTCTTTAACATTGCCTTCCTCCAACAGCTCCATATTAAATAAACCAACCCAAATCCAGCAAACAGTGCCTCTTTTCCCCACACAAAATGAGCAAAGTCCAGTCGTTTCTGACAGGACAGAGAGGAGACAGAGATGAATAACAGAGTTTTCTGAAAAATTGTTTCCATGTTAGAGGATTTGAAATACAACACTTTCTTCCAATTTTTGTGAAATATTTTTTGAGAAATTTTGAATTTCATCCCCCTTGTTCATCTCCCATCCCCCCTTTGCCTGGAATGCATAAAATGAATAATGTCCAGGGTTATCCATTTTCCCCCTTTTCCAACTTCATCAATTCTGGAAAAGTTATCGAACGACAGTTACACTGTTTCAGTTTTTCTTTTGTCACACTATATGTTTTCTAAAGCTGAGGATGTTTTGTAATGGAGTGCATTTGGAGATTGTAATATAAATCCCCTGGACATGATTAATTTTACTGCATTCAGAGATGGAGATGGGGAGAACCAGCAATGCTGAACATTTTCTGGTGTTTGTTTTATTTTTGAATGCAGTTATGTAACAAAACATTGAAAACTGAAATCAAACGATGTAAAACTTTAGAACCTACAAGTCCACTCAGTTCCACTTCTCATCCAGCCAATTGCTAAGACAAACAAGATTGTTTACGTTTATGGGAGATAATGCTGCCTGCTTCTTATTTATAATGTCACCTGAAAGTGAGAACAGGTGTTCACATGGCACTTTTGTAGCTGGTGTTGCAAGGTATTTACGTGCCAGATATGCTAAACATTCATATGGCCCTTCATGCTTTGGCCACCATTCCAGAGGACATGCTTCCATGCTGATGATTGTTTTTAAAAAACGCATTAATTAAATTTGTGACTGAACTCCTTGGAGGATAATTGTATGTCTTCTGTTCTGTTTTACCCGCATTCTGCCATATATTTCATGTTATAGTTTTCTCGGATGATGACCCAGCACATTTGTTTTAAGAACACTTTCAAAGCAGATTTGACAAAATGCAAAGAAAGTACCAATGTGAGATTTCTAAAAATAGCTACAGCGCTGGACCCAAGGTTTAAGAATCTGAAGTGCCTTCTAAAATCTGAGAGGGACAAGGTGTGGAACATGCTTTCAGAAGTCTTAAAAGAGTAACACTCCAATGTGGAAACAACAGAACCTGAAACACCAAAAAAGAAAATCTGGCATCTGACTCAGATGATGAAAAAAGCACATTCATTGGTCCATACTTCTTTGGATTGCTATTGAGCAGACTCCGTCATCAGTGTGGACACACGTCCTCTGGAATGGTGGTTGAATCTAAAGGGACATATGAATCCTTAGTGCATCTGGCACGTAAATATCTTGTGACGCTGACTACAACAGTGTCATGCAAACATCTATTCTCACTTTTAGGTGACATTTTAAACAAGAAGTGGGCAGCATTATCTCCTGCAAATTGTAACCAAACTTGCTTGAGCGATTGACTGAAGTAGAACTGAGTGAACTGGTAGGCTCTAAAGTTTTACATTGTTTTATTTTTGAATGCAGTTATTTTTGTATGTAATTCCACATTTGTAAGTTCAGCTCTCATGATAAAGAGATTACACTACAGTAATTAGGTGAATTAAAAATACAATTTCTTTTTTACAGTGAAAATATTTGTAATAAAAAATAAATATAAAGTGAGCACTGTACACTTTGTATTCTGTGTTGTCATTGAAATCAGTATATTTGAAAATGTAGAAAATATCCAAAAATATTTAAATAAATGGTATTCTGTTATTGTTTAGCAGCATAATTAATCAATTGACAGTCCTAACGTTTACTTGAAGCATCTCAATGTTAAATATAACATGGTAATGGGAGCTATGTAATAGCCTAGATAGTGATGTGTTGATAGTGTTTTAACAAGGGGGTCCCACTTAGCCTGTGATTTAAAAACCCTGTGTCAAGGGTAAAGGTGCTTATAGGGGTGTGTGTGTGTGAGATGTATTTTTCTTTCTACTTTTTTTGAAAGCATTTTTTGGTTAGTCACTTAATTTCCTGAAACTGAAAATTTATGGGGATAGGGCAGGCAATAATTTAATGACAGTTGGTGTTCATAGTTAAACTTTATAATGCTTAAAACAAATTATCAAATTAAACTCTAAGTTCTCAAGCAGATCTTTTTTATTACTTTATCTGAAAATTTATTGCTTGAAATATATATATAAATTTTTTGTCTGTGTGTGGTCAGTTAAACTGATGCTGGGCACTAACTGATTTTAAAAATCTAATCTTTTAAGATTACTTATTTTGTAATATAATAGGAGTAATGCTCATGGAGTTGGGACTAGAACAACAGTAAATTGTTTGAGTTATCAAAGACACCCTTTATTGTCTGCTTCACTATTGTTAAGGCAGTGCCTGCAAACTCCAGTTGAGATCAAGGCCCCATTGTGTTAGGCTCTGTACAAACAATCTCTGACCTGAGTAGACCAAGAGTGAGATGGAAAAAAGAGGTAAAATGACTTGCCCAAGATCACACAGTAGGTCAGTAGCACAGCCAGGACTACAACCCTGACTCCCAGTCTAATGGACTATCCATTGGTCCATGCTGTTGCTTGTTAAGAGTAATCTAGTTTACTGCAGTGGGGAAGAATGACTTGCAATTGGGCTGCTGGTGGTTTTTACTTTCACAGCATTAACAAGGTAAGGACATCACGAAATAATTCATGTATACTGAGCAATAAACACCTTTTTTTTCTGTTTGTTTTTGCAGACTTTGATTCCAGCTTGCTTTGTTTGGAACTAAGTATTGATTTGTATGTTAAACTGTTGTGGGAACGTGATTCTCTTTCATGGCTGTCTCCGTTATGTAAAATTCTGGTTCTGCAGAAGATGGAATTTTATTTCCTTTCATCTGTTCTGTCTATTCACATGAATATGTCATTATGTGGCAAGTTGATCTGTGTTTGCATTAGTGTACATTGCCCCCTCTGGGTGTTCACCACTCTGACATGCAATAAGATTTAAGATCTAGAGTTTTGTGCTTCTATATAAGCAGGACTTGCCGTTTCTCCTTTACCCCCTCTTCACTCCTCTCCTCCCCCAACTAATAGCACCAACCTGCGGACAACTAATTTATATCTTATACAAGCTCCTTTCTAGGGGGTGGCAATGAGTACTGTTGGAATTTACACATTTTCATGTTCTTCAGTGCTGGATTGCATGGTGAGGCCTTGAAGTGTTAAGATGCCTGGTGAAATATTAAAGAACTTGACACTTATTTTCAGCTGAGACAGTCTATTGTAATGCAGTTTTCCTAGATGAGATGATAGACATATATAATACGGGTTTCTGTTACTGCTGAGCTACATTTGCTGCTGTTGCCTTAACTGTTAACACGACACATGGCAAATGTTCTAGCACTTGGCTCTGAGGGAGAGGGGGGGAGGACGAATTCCAATTTAAAAAAAATTGCTCACTTTCAAAATCTGAGTCCTAAACTTTTCCTGCTGAAATGAATATACGCTTGTCCACAAGTAATTGAGCCTGCAAACTCGCTGCCTCTTCACTTGCAAATCAGAGAATTGAATGTAAAGATTCTTGACCCACCCCTTCCCCCAGTATCGGCACATACTTGATCCAGGATTTGCACTGCTAAAAGCATGTTCCCCTGCCACTTGAGTTAATGGAGTAACTCCATTAACTGGTAGCAGTAGTAGGCTCTTGCCCATTTATATTGACCAGGCACTGGGTGGGGGGAAAATTAACTTAGTGAACCAGTGGGTTACATAAGTACCTAAACAAATATCCATTAGCATGCACAATTAACCCAATTTCTGCAACATGGCTGCACATACTCATTAGTTACAAATACATTGCCAGGCATAGTTCCCAATGAGTCTTGTGTACACACTTCAAGATCCGAATCTTGACAATTTGGCACTATAAGCTATTAGGGATTTGTGAACTTACTCCAAAAACTGGTTGTACATGTACTCAATTGACCATATTTCTTGAAAAATACCAAGCTCTATTAGAATTCCTTTGTGTGTGTGTGTGTGTGTGTGTGTGTGTGTGTGTGTGTGTGTGTTTTCAAAGCACTCCTATAAGACATTGGTTGTACAGTTGCATGAAAGTTCATGACCTAGGTTAATATAGGACACTCATTTATGGTACATTCCAAATACAACAGTAAAATAATTGCCTCCAACACAGTATATGTCATGCAAATGGACAGCACCAAGTAACCTCTACCAGCAAGCCTCCCCCCCTGCCCACTTCTTCCTTCAAGCTAGAGAATTTTTCATTACATTGGTTATGATTTTGTTCATCGCTTTTATGAATTAGCTTATGAAGTTACGGGAAATGGAATCTAATCCTTCAGACTTTCTCAGCATTAGATGAGTAACTCAGCTTCTCTGGGGAAGTATGAACAGGATTGCATTAACCTCTCTTACTGAGTTATCATTAGGCTAATATCATTCCCTGGGGACCAGTAGCTGAAGCTTTTAATTATGGCTTGGACCATTCTTATAAAACGTGATTTCAGTAACGAAGCTCTCATGAAATGAATCCCGAGGAGGTGCCTCATTAGAACTGTATGAAACATGGAGGGTTGAGTTTGTAGTGAATCTTGGCTCTGATTTGGCTTGGATCTGCACTTCCTATACTTTGGCTTGTATTTCATGTTCAGATTTATAAACAAATTAAAAAACCTATGATGTGAAACTCTTTAGACCCTCTCAATGCTTTGGGCACAAACCACGTGCAACTGGCTTTTATTTTTCCACATGGAAACTGTAAATCACACCAGTTTCACTCAACTCTTGCCCAGGCTCACAGAAAGGCCCATGAAACCTGATGAAGATGGCTTGAGCTTTGGACTTCTGACAAAATCAGAAACCAGGTGAGTTTTGCCTGGTTTCAGGTTGAATTATAAAGGTTCAGCAGATCTCTGTTCTTAAGCCCACACATGGCCCAGTTTGACTAGACAGACTTTTGCCATGATGCTGTCTCTCCTGGGCTAGCTGTATCTTTGATTAAACCATCCTTTACACAGGGGCCTGCAGCTGCACTGCCCCCAAAGGAATGGTGGGAGAAAATATTTGATTTACAGAGGGCTGGATGTTTATTTACCCAGCTGCACATGGAAATAATAACTGGGGAGTACAAGCCAATCCCTCTGCATGACTGTATTGATGCTCCCTGTTTTGCAGCTTGGGTGGGAAGCAGGGGCTCTCTGCCTGTTACTCGCCATCCCTTGAGCAAGCGGTGGAGGCTGGGGGAGAGAGGAGAGGAGGATGTGGAGGGACAGAGCCTTGCCTCCAGCCATGCAGAGTTGTCACAAGTGTGTGTGGGGGGTGGGAAGTGAGCTGTCACTTTTCAAAGGCTGTAGTAAATTACTTATGCTGAAAGCAAAGGGCAGTGGGAACTCTGACCTCCCCAGTGTCCTTTTGGAGGGCAATGCAGCTTCAAACCATCCTTCAGACAGGGTTGTGTCAGGGATGATCTAGATAATACTTAGTCCTGCCTTGAGTGCAGGGGACTAGAACAGAAGACCTCTTGAGGACCCTTCCAGTCCTATACTTCTACAATTCTATGTGGCTCATATAACCTAGAAGTGATCAATGGTGGAACAAAACCACCAGCGTACACGGCATTTGTTGGCTGTCTCAACACAAGAGTCAAAAACTGAACTAGCCTCTTGTCCTTAGAAGTGGTAATGGTAAGTCAGAGTCTAAACATATTAGCAGGGCAGTGTAGGGAAACTCACTACCTCTGTCTGCGGGGCAATAGAAGAACTGGGTCTTCAGGGTCTGGCAGCTTAACAAAATTCAGACAAACGCTGTGTTTGTGTGTATAGCATGTATACAGAAATCAAAGAAGAGGAAGGAAGAGTCCCTCTTTCCAAATATTCCCCATTTGAGACTCAAGCATGAGGTTGTGGTTTTTCTGTCTGTTTTTTGCTTGGTATTTCCTTCAGAAAAGAATTTTAGATGGCTCCCAGAAAGCCTAGCGCTTTCCAACTTTTCCCACTGTTCCTTAAAACATTTCTGGTTATGCTATAGTACTGCTCAGCTGAGGAAAATTTGCTGCAAGAAGCATTTTCAGGAAGATGGATGGCAGGGGTAAGTGTTCTCTGTGTGTAGGAATGTAACCCACAGGAAAGAACAGAAGAAATGGTTATAAGTTAGTTTACAAGAAATTTTAATAAAATATCAATTAGTTGGTTTTTTTTTAAAAAAAGGGAGCCAAAGTTAATCTCTTCTAGAAAAGAAAAAGAGAATGACTGTCTGTGGTAGACAGAGCAGCAGCAGAGACAACAGATCACTTCTGAGTCTGTGATATCTTCTGCCCTCAGAACTGCTAAAAGGGAACTGGAAACAGCAGAGATGCTTAGCTGGTTTTCACAATGCTACTTCTGAGAGTGAGTGAGAGAACAGTCACAGACCTCACCCAAAGATGGATGCTGAAGATTGTGCCAAAGATGTGTCCTGAGATTTTCAAAAATGCTTCATAGTGGCCTAACTGCTCCTACAGCCAATGAAATTTCAGTTTTTCATTTTTGCTTTTGAATTTCAATGGGATTAGGGTTCATCACTCCTTTGGAAACTCCCTTTGCTGGGAGCAGAGGTAGGCCACCATTGAGCACTCTGGAAAATCCCATCCTTGTCATGTACAAGGTTTCTCTCTTCTGAGCTTAGTAGTAATACCGAAAGAGGAGAGATTTGAAGTTCTTTCTTTTCCTTTGACTGCCATTGCAAGTGAACTGGCCACTAAGTGTAAGTGAGGGGGAAATCAGACCGTTTGTGTTTACTATTTTAAGTCCCATTTATTTTTAAGAATACTGTGTCATCACAGAGATGATTGGTCATCTTTTGAATCTACAACTAGGGGAAAAAAAGAGTGACAGGCAATATCCATAAAAGAAGGAGTTGGGAGAGTGCATGATCCTAATAAAGTCAGCAGCTGTCTCAATGCAGTAAGAGTAATGAAGTCCTAATGAGTAATCCTGACAAATCCTAATGACTATTCCTTCCTATAATTTGAAAATCTGTGAAGCATTTTGTGAAGAGCACATTTTGTGGATAAAATGTGTGTGTAAAATATACACATCTCTCTCAAATTACTGACAGGGTGGGAGTGTGGTGTATTAAAAACACACAAAGCATTTGTAACTCCAACTCCTACTCTGCCAGAAGGCCCGGAGCCAGCCAGTAACAGCCCAAAGTGTGGATGATGCTGACTAGGAAGGGCGATGTGGCTTTTGAGGGCAGTCAAAAGATGTGCTGATGCGGCGCATTCCTAAACCAGCCTCTGTGAATTAAATTTGCTCTTTTCTTGTGGATCTGTAGCAGTACGGCAGTAATGGAAGTATCACATGCCCTGCCCTGGAAGGGAAACCCACTTGGTGCAGCAACCCTGAAGTTTGAAATCTTGCAGCAGTGGTGGTGACTCAGACTCTGATTATTTACGTGCAGAGTCTTCAGTAGAGAATGAAATCTGATATCCAGTACATTGAAGGCAGAAGTATCGCGATAGCCAGCTCTGCCCATAGACAAACATTCAGTCACTGCTCATATTCAGAGATACTCAGGTGTTTCTCAACTGGTTCAAGTCTAAATATATTGGGTCTGTTTCTGATCTCACAACTGTAGTAACACTGTAGCAGGAACAGGAAGTGTGGAGCAGTCAGTTGCTGCACTGTCTGCATAGCATATCAATGCCATTGCTGCTTGCTGTGCAGTCTTTCAGTTGAGATGTAAACATTAGGGGCTAGATCTTGTGAAGTTCTGAACTATGACTTCAACTTCTCATTGCTGGATGGTGCTAGTAAATCATGTGCCAAGTTTTCACGTTGGATAAAGATCTGTTCTACACAGTTTTACTTGCAAAGCCACGTCAGCAAGGAGTGTGGTTTAGGACAGCTTTGCTGGTAAAAAGCCCTAATGTGGATGCAGTTACACTGGTATAGCTTATTTTGCTTCACCAAGCTGGAATAAGTTGTACTGCTATAAAAGTGCTTATACCCCTTTAACTGCATCTACACAAAGGGTTTCTTGCCACTCCAACTATGCCAGCAAACTCTTAAGTGTAGACAAGGCCCAAGAGCCCTATAGCTACATCCGTTAGCTAGGTGAGGCATCAGTGGCTGCCTTCTAGAGAAATGGGTTTTGTATGTAAAACAAAAAGGAAAGTGAAAGTTGGCATCCTCTAGTTCTAGGCATTTCCCGACAATACAAAAAATGGACCATTACAATTTTTGAATGTGCTGTGTAAATCAAGAACCTGACCCAAAACTCACAGATGTCAATGGGAGTTTTTGAATAAATTGAATGAATAAATTTAATTTTCCCTAAATAACTTTTAAAAATTTATTTAGATACACATGAACTACAAACACTAGCTGCAGTGATCCTGGAGATGAATGAGGAAACATGCTGTCCTAGGTCTTCCAAACACTTTAAAAAATTTTTTTAATACACCTGAGGAATTCAATGTGAGCAGTCCCATTGAACTTAATGGAACCATTCATGTGAATAAAATTAATATGTGTGAATAAAATTAATATGTGAATGTTTTCAAGATCTGGGCCTTAATGTGAAAATTTTATCCCTAGTCCATCTTCAGTGGGGTTAAATATTGGTAATAATTTAATCATTAAATATTTAATTTAATTTAGCTCCCTTTGGAAAAAAAATAATTTTTACAAATGTGTTTGCTATTTGATGGTATTTGACCAATATTTGATACAAATATTTCATAATTCAGGATCATTAAAATTGCCTTAAACCACTTGTTTCAATGAGTCATAAACGCACTTAAATATTAAATAATAAAAATTTCAATATTTAATAAAATATTAAATACTTAATGATTAAGTCAGGGTTGATTTTGGTTCATCATGTTTCCAGCCAGTGAGATAGTCGAATAAATATACTTAATTATGGCATGATGCAGGCAAGTAAAACAAGTGGGGATGGAGGTACTGTTCCACCCATATAATGTTAGATTACTCTTAAGGTCCGGTATACATATCCCTGTTACAGGAAAGAAAATCCACAGTTTCTTACATTTTCTTTAAATCCTTTATAAGCCAAATCTTGATCCCATCAAAGTCATTGTGAATTTTGCCCTTGACTCTCAAACAGGATTTGGCTTGTAGTGACTTCAAGGGAACAGTGCATGGTTTCTTTACCTTTTTCTTGGTAAAGGGGTATCAACATAGCCTCATCTCTCCACAGCCAAATGTAATCATCTGCTTTCCAGTGGCTAGATTTTCCTGTTACTTACCATTGGAGTCCCACCTGTCTTAATCAGGAATAACAGAGAGCATTATCTGGCTCTGTGGTCCTTTTCTTCAGTTGAAGTCAACGAAACTGCAGGTGCTTGGCATCTCTGAAAATCAGGCCCTAGGTTTCCTTTTGTCTGTAACCCTAAGCAAGTACAGTATGGTGAGCTAAGGACACAATGGTAGTTTTAACATTGCCCTTTCTGGGCCTGATCTTGCAGTTTTCACATAGAAAAAACTCTCAGTGTAGGTAAGGGAAATTCCCATCTGATGTTTTCTTGAGAGGGTGAGGATCAGACCTATTTCCTTGTGTCAGTTTGTACCCCGGTGTCAGTATTATTTTAGTATACTTGTGTGTTTAATAAAATATTTGGTTAGGTCAGCTCTTTGCTCTGAATAAATTAAATGCTTGAACTATGATCTTCCCGTGAATAAATAACAGAGCTTCTCCTCTGACATGCAAATCTATAGGCTTATAACAATTCTCACTGAAGCACGAGGCACTCCTGTCAAGCTCTTCTCTCTGCCGGGGCTTGAGTATTGAAATGGCAAACTCATTTTTAAAGAATGGAGAATATTTACATGAGAGGGACTCTGTGATCCTACAGCTTAATGTATAAGCAAATTGTTCTTCCCAATTGACCTGGTGTTCATTACACCACCATCACACCAAAGATCCCCAGGCCCAGATGCCTCTCAAATACCCTTGGAGCGAAGGGAAAATTTGAGAGTGGGCGGAAAGAAGGTTACTGCGTGGAGAGACACGGGGGCACAAGTGTCAGCTATCCACCAATCCTTCGTAGACCCCAAATTCATCAACCCAAAGGCCCAAGTGACAATTTACCCCTTCATGTCACAAGCTGTAGGCTTGCCTACAGCTGAACTGCCTGTCCAGTACAAAGGCTGGTCAGGAATGTGGACTTTTGCAGTCTATGACAATTATCCTATCCCCATGCTACTGGGGGAAGACTTGGCCAACCAGGTGAAGCGGGCCAAGAGAGTGGGAATGGTTACACATAGCCAAACCAGGCAAGCTTCCAGACCCATTCCTGTTCCTGAGCCATCCACAGATGCCCTGTCTGTGTTACCAAAGACCCAGACAGAGGTAGTGGACCCGGATTCCATGCCAACCACTGAAACAGCCACAGCATCTCCAGTCCCAGGCCCGGAACTGGAACAGCAACCAGCACCATCAAGTGCAACCACATCTTCAAAATCAACTCCAGAGGGCGCCAGCGAGCCAAAACTGGCTGAAGCAACAGACAGCCATACCCAAAAGGCTCAGCCAGAGCCTGAAATACCCTCAGGTGCACCAGCGGAGAGCAGTTCACCAGCAATGGAAACAACCCCATCACCTACCTCGCTTCCAGAGGGACCAAAGCCAAGTCCACAGTCAGAGGAAGAACTGGTGACCCCAGCCTCAAGGGAACAGTTCCAGACTGAGCAGGAAGCAGATGACAGCCTTCAGAAAGCTTGGGCGGCGGCACGGAGCACCCCACCGCCTCTCAGCTCTTCTAATCGATCCCGGTTTGTTATAGACCAAGGATATGCCGGGAAGAATGGCAGCAGCAAAACAGTTGGTGGTTCCAACTAAGTACTGGGGGAAGCTCTTAAGCTTAGCCCATGATCATCCCAGTGGCCATGCTGGGGTGAACAGAACCAAGGACCGGTTGGGGAAGTCCTTCCACTGGGAGGGGATGGGCAAGGATGTTGCCAAGTATGTCTGGTCTTGCGAGGTATGCCAAAGAGTGGGAAAACCCCAAGACCAGGTCAAGGCCCCTCTCCAGCCACTCCCCATAATTGAGGTCCCATTTCAGCGAGTAGCTGTGGATATTCTGGGTCCTTTCCCAAAAAAGACACCCAGAGGAAAGCAGTACATACTGACTTTCGTGGACTTTGCTACCTGATGGCCGGAAGCAGTAGCTCTAGGCAACACCAGGGCTAACACTGTGTGCCTGGCCCTAACAGACATTTTTGCCAGGGTAGGTTGGCCCTCCGACATCCTTACAGATTCAGGATCTAATTTTCTGGCAGGGACCATGCAAAAACTGTGGGACACGCATGGGGTGAACTACTTGGTTGCCACCCCGTACCACCATCAAACCAATGGCCTGGTGGAAAGGTTTAATGGAACTTTGGGGGCCATGATACGTAAATTCGTCAACGAATACTCCAATAATTGAGACCTAGTGTTGCAGCAGTTGCTGTTTGCCTACAGGGCTGTACCACATCCCAGTTTAGGGTTTTTACCGTTTGAACTTGTGTATCGTCACGAGGTTAAGGGGCCATTACAGTTGGTGAAGCAGCAATGGGAAGGGTTTACACCTTCTCCAGGAACTAACATTCTGGACTTTGTAAGCAACCTACAAAGCACCCTCCGACACTCCTTAGCCCTTGCTAAAGAGAACCTAAAGGATGCTCAAGAAGAGCAAAAGGCCTGGTATGACAGACATACCAGAGAACGTTCCTTCAAAGTAGGAGACCAGGTTATGGTCTTGAAGGCGCAACAGGCCCATAAGATGGAAGCATCATGGGAAGGGCCATTCACGGTCCAAGAGCGCCTGGGAACTGTGAACTACCTTATAGCATTTCCCAATTCCTCACTAAAGCCTAGAGTGTACCATGTTAATTCTCTCAAGCCTTTCTATTCCAGAGACTTACAGGTTTGTCAGTTTACAGTCCAGGGAAATGATGCTGAGTGGCCTGAAGGTGTCTACTACGACGGGAAAAAAGACGGTGGCGTGGAAGAGGTGAACCTCTCAACCACCCTGGAACGTCTGCAGCGGCGACAAATCAAGGAGCTGTGCACTAGCTTCGCCCCATTGTTCTCAGCCACCCCAGGACGGACTGAACGGGCATACCACTCCATTGACACAGGTAATGCTCACCCCATTAGAACCCCACCCTACCGGGTGTCTTCTCATGCCCAAGCTGCTATAGAACGGGAAATCCAGAACATGCTACAGATGGGTATAATCCGCTCATCTACCAGTGCATGGGCATCTCCAGTGGTTCTGGTACCCAAACCAGATGGGGAAATACGCTTTTGCGTGGACTACCGTAAGCTAAATGCGGTAACTCGTCCGGACAACTATCCAATGCCACGCACCGATGAGCTATTGGAGAAGTTGGGACGTGCCCAGTTCATCTCTACAATAGACTTAACCAAGGGGTACTGGCAAGTACCGCTAGATAAACCTGCCAAGGAAAAGTCAGCATTCGTCACCCATGCGGGGGTGTATGAATTCAATGTCCTTCCTTTCGGCCTTCGAAATGCACTCGCCACCTTCCAGAGGCTGGTAGATGGTCTACTAGCAGGACTGGGAGAATATGCAGTTGCCTACCTCGATGATGTGGCCATTTTTTCAGACTCCTGGCCCGAACACCTGCTACACCTGGAAAAGGTCTTTGAGCGCATCAGGCAGGCCGGACTAACTGTTAAGGCCAAAAAGTGTCAAATAGGCCAAAACAGAGTGACTTACCTGGGGCACCAGGTGGGTCGAGGAACCATAAACCCCCTACAGGCCAAGGTGGATGCTATCCAAACGTGGCCTGTCCCAAGGTCAAAGAAACAGGCCCAATCCTTCTTAGGCTTGGCCGGGTACTACAGGCGATTTGTACCACACTACAGCCAAATCGCTGCCCCACTGACCGACCTGACCAAAAAGACCCAGCCAAATGCAGTTAAGTGGACTGATGAGTGTCAAAAGGCCTTTACTCAGCTTAAGGCGACGCTCATGTCTGACCCTGTGCTCAGGGCCCCGGACTTTGACAAGCCATTCCTAGTAACCACGGATGCATCTGAGCGTGGTATAGGAGCAGTTGTCATGCAGGAAGCAACGGATCACAACTTCCATCCTGTCGTGTTTCTCAGCAAGAAACTGTCTGAGAGGAAAAGTCACTGGTCAGTCAGTGAAAAGGAATGCTTCGCCATTGTGTACGCCCTGGAAAAGCTACACCCATATGTTTGGGGACGGTGGTTCCAGCTACAAACTGACCATGCTGCGCTAAAGTGGCTTCATACTGCCAAGGGGAACAACAAGAAACTTCTTCGTTGGAGTTTAGCTCTCCAAGATTTTGATTTTGAAATTCAGCACATCTCAGGAGCTTCTAACAAAGTAGCTGATGCACTTTCCCGTGAGAGTTTCCCAGAATCCAGTAGTTAAAAAGTGTTCTTAAAATGTAGAAGTCTGTTAGTTATATACTTAGTGGTATATGTAAAGGTGCATGTGTTGTATTACTCTGTTTAGTTTAAAGTTCCAGGAGGAAATCGCCGCCAGTGAGCTTCCCCACTGTCTGCAATTTGGGGGGCGTGTCATAAACAGATAGCTAAGGGTTAACGTCTCTTTCACCTGGAAATAAGTATCTGAAGCACCTGACCAGAGGACCAATCAGGAAACAGGATTTTTTCAACTCTGGGTGGAGGGAAGTTTGTGTGTGAGTCCTTTGTTTTTTTCTTCTGCCTGAATCTCTCTCAGCTATGAGAAGGATTTTTCTATTTCCTGCTTTCTAATCTTCTGTTTCCAAGTTGTGAGTACAAAGTTGGTTTTTTGTTTTGTATTTACATGTCTATAGTTGTTGGAGTGCTTTGAATTGTATTCTTTTTGAATAAGGCTGTTTATTCATATTTCTTTTAAGCAATTGACCCTGTATTTGTCACCTTGATACAGAGAGACCATTTTTATATATTTTTCTTTCTTTTTACATAAAGCTTTCTTTTTAAGACCTGTTGGAGTTTTTGTTTAGTGGGGAACTTCAGCAAATTGAGTCTGCAGCTCACCAGGGAATTGGTGGGAGGAAGAAGTCAGGGGGAAATCTGTGTGTGTTAGATTTACTAGCCTGACTTTGCATTCCCTCTGGGTGAAGAGGGAAGTACTTCTGTTTTCCAGGACTGGAAATAGAGAGGGTGGACTCCCTCTGTTTAGATTCACGGAGTTTGCTTCTGTGTATCTCTCCAGGAACACTTGGAGGGGGGAAGGGAAAAGGTTTATTTCCCTTTGTTGTGAGACTCAAGGGATTTGGGTCTTGGGGTCCCCAGGGAAGGTTTTTGGGAGGACCAGAGTGCCCCAAAACACTCTAATTTTTTGGGTGGTGACAGCTTTACCAGTTCCAACCTGGTAACTAAGCTTGGAGGTTTTCATGCTAACCTCCATATTTTGGACGCTAAGGTCCAAATCTGGGACTAAGTTATGACACCTGGCAGTAGAGTTTGTGTGTGAGCGAGAATGAGAACAAACAGCAACAAATGATGCAACAGACAGGAGGAGTTGTAAGAGAGACTGCTCTATTAAACATAGTGAGAGCCTGGTGTAGCACGTTGAGGCTATGCTGTTCATATCCCAGCTGCCAGTGTAATGTTGCGCATCTGCGTGGTGTGTTCGCAGCAGGAACTGAACCTTACCTGTGGATGTTAAAGCATGAACTTCTCCTGCCTAGGCTAAATGACTCATGTCTGCTGGCCATGCTGTAGCAAACTCAGATCTGCTAGATGTGTCCAAATTATTGCTAGAAGACAGAGTACCACACTGAGCAGGGATGGGTTACACCACCACCACTAGGGTCAAATTGCTGACCTTACAGTCCGTCACCAATCTAGGTCCCTCCTGAAACCTGATCTTCTTTCTCCAGGTCTACTCACCATTTTACAAACTAGAGAAACATCATCCTTGCAGTAACAAGGAGGTTAGTGTGTTTCAAACGCCACACCAAGGCCCACTTCAAAAGACATGCAGCTCCCTTGAGAAGTCTGGGTCAAATTTGTTGATGTAAACTGAGGCATAAGTGGCAAAGTTAGTGTGAATGGTACATTAACCGGGGGGGGGGGGGAAATATATCTCTGTTTATACACAGTCCAGGAGACTTTGAATTGCCACTCCTGGCAAAGAGCCATCTCCCTGCCTCTGTGTGCGGTGTCTGACAACAATAGGAAAGAATAAAAGTACAGTTTCCAGGAGACACTAAAGAGAGACAGACTTTGTGCAGCAGCAATATGGCTGTGGAGCTATGCCCAGTGAAGGTTAAAGATATGTAAAGTTGCAGTGCTCAAAAACAAAAGCATCACAGTTATGCACCACAGGTTTCAAATATTGTTTAGGATTGAGAAATAACTATGCAACTACTCATCTAGTAAAAGTTGTTGTTTTAAAATGAGCTGTTTTTAGTTGACCTCACTGAAAATAAAATTCTTATTGGAGGAAGCTGTTCCAGAGAAGCTCTCTGATAAGGCCTTTAGCAGAATCACAGCATTGGAGGAGTGTGCAGTGTTCTGTTTCCCCCCAATTGCTGGTTTTGCCACTCGTCTGCCACTCACAATATTTCTATCTTGTATCCTACATACCAATCACATACAACCTGTAGTTTGTAAAGCACTTCTGGATTTAAAATGAGGTGTAGATCTGTGTAATCATAACTACCCTAAAATGTGTTTTCCTTGACGTTCTCTTCAAGCTTGCATCATTTCCCTCCCATCCCTCCTTCTTTTCTTAACAGTTTTAAGAGCAATTTCCTTTATGGAGTTTTCCTACTTCATTGTGGATTTGGGATAAAGAACCTAAGAACAGCCATACTACTTACAATGGATAAAGAATGGTCAGACCAATGGTCCACCTAGCCCAATACCCCATCCTCTGATGATGGGCAATGCCAGATGCTTCAGAAGGAATGAGCAGAACAGGCAATCACTGAGTGGTCCATCCCCTGTCATCTACTCCCAGCTTCTGACAGTCAGAGGCTAAGGATACCAGAGTATGGGGGTTGCATCCCTGACCATCTTGGCTAATGGCCACTGATGGACCTATCCTCCATGAACTTACCTAATTCCTTTTTGAACCATGTTATAGCTCTGGCAAGCAAAGAGAGCTACAGATGGGCAAATCATCTGATTTTTGTACTGAACTGATTATCTGAGATTTCCCTAGGCAGGATGTTAAATCCACTGGATAATTTATAACTGACTTGTTATAGGAAAATATATGAAAGCTGTGCCAGATTGCTCAGGCTAGAGTTATAGCTATGCAGCTGTTTTAGGGCTGCTATTGCTGTTAGTTTTTTTAAAAAAATTTGTATAGTATATAACAGACAGAGACTTCCCTAAAAAGTTTACAACACCATTTTCCATCTTACATTTAAGAGACACCAGAAGTCAATGCCTTTAACAGAAGGTTTTACAGTTTTCTTGAAGTGTTTGCTACCACGTATATCTTTTTTATTTTAGAGCTTTCTAATCTATCTGTTTCCAGCAAAACCTGACAAAGACTTCAGTACTAAGTCAGAGGATGCACAGATGGCACATAGCACAGATTAGGACAGTAGTTTTGTAAATGTCTTCTGTAGAATAATTGCACAACAAGCAAGTAAGAGATCTGGAGGAAAAGGACAGTGCATCTTTTTATTTAATGGAGTATGCCCAGTGATTAGTGGCTAACCCCGTCTGGTGCCACTAAATTGCAATGCAGTTAACTACTCTATCCTTGTGTTTAATGCTGACATAGTTAAATGACTGCAGCAGAATTCCTTTCCATGTGTTTGACAGGTTGTGTGATATGCATTTACACTCTGTTTGGCATCTTGGGCAACCATTCTTTTATATATAAACATGGCCCAACAACCAATTTGAAAAGCAGTGGGAACTCTCTGGAGCTGCAGCTCTTTCCTCAAATCAAAGCACTTCACAAACTGCCCCTTTGTAACTAATTTTTCCATCTGTACTCCCAATATCCTCTCTCGGATTATAAATGGTTCATCCATGGGATGGATTCTGTCCCCTTCATTACTCTTCCCACCTTACATCGGGTTCCTCTCTGGTACCTCTGTAATTGAGGATGTTTGCCTTTGCTGGGGCTGCATCAGTTGCAAATTTTAAATCTTGTGCTCTCCTGGATTTTTTTAACTTGGAAGTAGTGGGAGAGGTGTGGAAATGTTCAGTAGGAGTTAGTGCAGGTCCAGCACAGATCTCTAGTGACCTGCAACCTACTCAGACTCACACCTCTGAGGAAGATATCAGGGACCTGTTGGAGGCCAGGGAGGGTAAAGAATCCTGTGGAAAATTGGAACAGGATGGGGATCCTTGGGTCCTGGCTAGGTGCCAGCTGGTTGTGCTGGTGGAATAGTGAGAATCAGTTAAGGAAGAAAAGGCAAAGGTGATGTCAAGGGTTGAGGAGATGAATCTGAATGGATTGTGAGGCATGGAGAGAAACAGGTTTGTGGCACAAATTCAAAGTTTGTTCCGCCCCCCCCCCACCTGATGCAGAGAGATGCAAACCATCCAAAGGGCCTGCTGCATCCTGGTGGGAGATCCACCTCTGCAGAAGGGCAGGTGGTGGTTGCAGTGCAACCATCTCTGAGAGCTCTGCCAGGGGAGGGAACTTTTAAAAGCTTGTCAAGGCTCCAGACTCTAATGGCTCCTCACCCACTAGTGAAGGGGGGATTGTGGGCTTCTTGTGCCACCGCTACCCACTCTAGGCAGAGTCTGTGCCCTTGGGGACCCTGCAATCTGGGCTACACTGCTAAAAGATGGATTGAGGCAGAGCTGAATGAAAACTACCTCCTGTATTAAGCAGCAGTACAGCATGGTAGGTGTGCTGGGCTCCATAGTGCCTGGACTTGCATGAGTTCTAAAGGAGGGGAGAGAGCACACAAGCCCTTCTCCCTATCCTTAGTCAACCACAGACTAACTAGGAACAGTACTTGTGCTCCACTTATAGCACTAGTCTCATCAGAAGGCCCTGCCTCTAACCCAACTAGCGGAGCTGAGCTGGTGGTGCACTCTGAAGCACTATGCATCCAGGATCTCCAACTGGGAAGGTGCACCTCTCCATAGCCCCAGGCCCCAAGTGGGCTCAGCACGTGTACTGTGTGCATAGGAGTGGATAAGAAATTCCAGTTTCAAATATGTACTGAATACTGCAGCTTATTACAAACAGTATAAACAGAGACCATATTCTGAGGCATGGGCCAACAGGGACAGAGTGAATGTTGAATATTCCATCTTAATTCTGTATTTCCTGATTTCAGTGGCTTTAATGTTGTGTTAACACTCATCATTTTGCTTTTAGAATATACTAATGTACCCGCTAGGCCTGATTCTCCTGTCACATCTGTCTTATATCAGTGCAAGTCACTGACTTCAGTGGAACTAGTGCTGAGTCTCACTCAGGTTCATGAGAGAATTGGCCCCTATTTGGCAACTTTGTTTGCATAACACCATGCCTCGTGGCCTAGTTCTGATGTCCATCTACACAATGGAGCTGAGGAATATTAAAACGTATTCTGAATTCTGGTGAATGGTGTCCAATTGGGGCTTAATTTTCAAAAGTTACTCTTAATCTTGGTTGGCTCAGTTTTTGGGTGTCTAGTTTAGACATTGTAGAGGATCCTGATTTTCAGACGATGGGGGTTTGGCACTTTCTGAAACTGGCCTGTCAAAAATCACTAGTTGCTTTTGAAAATGAAGGCCCTAGAGAATGAAATCTCCTTGCCCATAGAAGAGGCAAGTGCTCCCCCATTGAAAGAGTAATACGTCTCAATCCTGTTCTGGAGAAAGCACCTTTCAATCATTCAGTCCTTCACACTTATGCCAATGTGATTTGTAATCTGGATTGTAAACAAGATTCCTTACAATATATAAAATGAGTCCCTTTGTCACCATACAAATGCATATAGAAGTATCAAAGAAGTGTCAAAGGGGAGTAAGGGAAGAATATATATATATAGATTGATATAGATTTTATATTCTATTACATGTTGACTTTTAAAACCTGGCATGGCAGGAACATATATAATTCTTAACTTTTTCAAATGTCCTATTTCCATGGATAAGTTTTCTAGCATGCAATTTTCCCATTCTTGCTTTTGAAAGTTATCTGGAGCTTTCTGTTGAAACTTGACTGGTCTGAGCGAATTGATTTATGGAGTAAAGCTTGCTTGCTATCCATTTGTGTAGCTCTTGGCAAAAGACCTTCTTGAGCTTTGTATTGCTGAGATGTGGCTGTGATGTGCAATTTTCAAGATCCCCACCCCCTGGGACATAATTATTTGGCAGAGGTTATGGTGAGCAGAAGACTGAGCATATTGCACAAAGGTTTAGAACAAAGGGAATTGAAAACTTTTTAGAAGACAGCTGTGTGCCCATCTGGATGTAGCCACTTTAATAATAGCTGATACTTTGATTGTGTTCCATGGTTATTTCAGCAGGAGAAAGCGGTAAGGAGAAGATAATTCTGTTTTTTGCCTTGAGGAATTCATAGATTCATAGATTATAGGACTGGAAGGGGCCTTGAGAGGTCATCAAGTCCAGTCCCCTGCCCCCATGGCAGAACCAAATACTGTCTAGACCATCCCTGATAGACATTTATCTAGCCTACTCTTAAATATCTCCAGAGATGGAGATTCCACAACCTCCCTAGGCAATTTATTCCAGTATTTAACCACCTTGACAGTTAGGAACTTTTTCCTAATGTCCAACCTAAACCTCCCTTGCTGCAGTTTAAGCCCATTGCCTCTTGTTCTATCCTTAGAGGCTAAGACGAACAAGTTTTCTCCCTCCTTCTTATGATACCCTTTTAGGGAAAGTGCCTTCATTCAGAAAGCTACTACACTGGATTAATCTGACTAGTAGGTTGTTGATTTTTATTGTCCCAGGTACATAACAACCTTTGTTATAGAGTTATACCTATATCCTTTAAAATGGGTTATGTGCATGCAACCAAAATGCAACTTAAGGGTTGATCAACTCTGTTAAATCCCAGATCTAAATTATCATCAAAACTGATTTCAGTGAGTTATGAATGTGCTGCATCCCTCACTGATCAAGAAATCTTCAAAGTGAGATATCAATGCAATGGAAGTTGGAAATAGGCATTTATTTTTGTTATTAAGGACACAAAAGCAAACTATCCCACTGTGTAGGAAAGATAGGAAGTATGGCAACAGATCACCCTGGTCTAACCAGGAGATCATCAAAGATCTGAAACACAAAAAAGAGTTCTACAAAAAGTGGAAAGTAGGTCAAATTACAAAGGAATATAAACAAGTAACACAAGTATGTAGGGACAAAATTAGAAAGGCCAAGGCACAAAATGAGATTAAACTAGCTAGAGACATAAGAGGTCACAAGAAAAAATTCTACAAATACACTAGAAGCAAGAGGAAGACCAAGGACTGGGTAGGCTTGTTACTCAATAGGGGTAGAAGGGAACAATAATAGACAATGTGAAAATGGCAGAAGTGCTAAATGACTTTTTTGGTGAAAAACAAACACAGTTTAGTAGCAATTCGGTATCTAACTTGATGAATGGCAGTGAAAATGAGGTGCGATCAGAGTCTAAAATAGGGAAAGACCAAGTTAAAAATGACTTAGACGAGTTAGATGTCTTCAAGTCACCAGGGCCTGATGAAATAATCCTATAGTACTCAAGGAGCTGACTGAAGCGATATCTGACCCATTAGAGATTATCTGTGAAAAGTCATGGAAGACAGGAGAGCACTGAAAAATGGCACTATATTTGCCCAACTATAAAAAGGGGAATAAGGACAACCAGGAATTGCAGGCCAGCCAGTTTAATTTCAGTACCCAGAAAGATAATGGAGCAATAAATAATCAATTTGCAGACACCTAGAAGAGAAGGTGATAAATAACAGTCATCATGGATTTGTCAAGAACAAATTGTGTCAAACCAACCTAATAGCTTTGTCTGACAGGATAACAAGCCTTGTGGATGGGGCCGAAGCTGTAGATGTGGTATATCTTGACTTTAGTAAGGCATTTGATATGGTCTTGCATGACCCTCTCATAAACAAACTAGGAAAATGCAACCCAGATGGAGCTACTATTAAATGGGTGAATAACTGATTGGAAAACCATTCCCAGAGAGTAGTTATCAGTGGTTCGTAGTCAAGTTGGAAGGACATATCAAGTGGGGTCCTGCAGGGATCAGTTCTGGGTCTGGCTCTGTTCAATGTATTCATCAGTGATTTAGATAATGGCAAAGAGAAAGTTTGCGCATGATAGGAGTTGAAAGTGCTTTGGAGGATAGGATTAAAATTCAAAATGATCTGGAGAAATGGTCTGAAGTAAATAGGATAAAATTCAATAAGGACAAATGTGAAGTACCCTACTTAGGAAGGAACAATCAGTTGCATACATACAAAATGAAAATGACTTCCTAGGAAGGAGTACTGCAGAAAGGAATCTCAGGATCATAGTGGATCAAAAGCTAAATATGAGTCAGCGATGTAACATAGTGTTACATCCCAAAATGTTTGCTTTTTTGCATCAGGAGGAGTCTTGTAAGCAATACACAAGAAGTAAATTTTCCACTCTACTCTGTGCTGTTTGGGCCTCAACTATAGTATTGTGTTCTGGCCGCTGCGCTTCAGAAAAGAGGGGACAAATTGGAGAGAGTCCAGAAAAGAGCAACAAAAATTATTAAAGGTCTAGAAAACATGACCTGTGAGGGAAGATTGAAAAAACTGGGTTTGTTTAATCTGGAGAAGAGAAGAGTGAGGGAGGACATAATACCTTTTTATGTACTTGAAAACTATTTGTTACAAGGAGAAGACAGGTAAATTGTTCTTGTTAATCTTTGAAGATAGGACTAGAAGCAATAGTCTTAAATTGCAGCAAGGATGGTTTAGGTTGGACATTAAGAAAAACTTCCTAACTGTCAGGGTAGTTAAGCACTGGAATAAATTGCCTAGGGAGGTTGTGGAATCTCCATCATTAGAGATTTTTAAGAGCAGGTTAGACAAACATCTGTCAGGGATGGTCTAGATAATACTTAGTCCTGCCATGAGTGCAGGGGACTGGACTAGAAGACCTCTCAAGGTCTCTTCCAGTGCTATAATTCTATGATTAGCAATGGAAGTTGGAAATATGCATTTGTTTCATCATAAGATGTACATATCCCCAGGAATAATCTGACGATGATCTCCAGAGCCCTCCAAGAAACCAAATTAATATAACAAATTTTGTTGCTTAGTTTCTCATTTTTTTTCACATTGATATTTGGATTTTCATTCCCTCCCTTCCACCTTTTCTCTCTCTTTTGTTTTTCCAGTAGAGAAAGGGGAGGGAGAGGAAAGGTTTAAAAGAAAAAGGAACGGGGGGAGGCAAACAGAGGGAGCTAGCGAGAGCTAGCTATTTCCTGTAGATGGAAATGACACCCCTTTCCCCCCCAAAAAAAAGATGTGGGGGGAGAAAGTGAGGAAAAAAAACAAAAATCCAACAATATAATTTTTTGTTTTTAGAAAACTGAATTCTGAGGTGCTTGGATACTGAAGCAAACACAGTAAGAGGGGAACGCCCACTAGTACCAGCGATGTTTAATTCCAGTTGTAGCTAGATGGCTCTGATCCAAAATTGAACAGGCATGGAGTGGTGGGCAGGGATCAGCATCTATTCCAGAGCTTTGTTCATACAAGGAATAATATAGAATATAAAAATGTATCTATGCAGCCAAACAATGTCAGGTGATTTAATTGGCAGACTCCTATTATCTTCGGGTGAAGAGAATCATAAGATGATTCATAAAATTCTTTCATTTGAGGACAATTAAACTCTGAATTCTAGGTTTATTGTCCATATAAAACACAATCTTGCTGGGGAAGGCATATAAAAAGATCAGTGTTCCAAGAAACTCATTGAGAAGAGTAAGTAGACAATAATATTCTTATTGAACTGTCATCACCTTTAACTAGTCAGAACAACATAATCTGTCTCAAAGTAAAACCTGACACATTTGCAAATTAAATTAGTTTAACTTCCAACTGTAGTCTAAGTGTCATGCTTGCTTGTCTCAGATGTCACATTAATCTAAAAAGAAATTCCTTTGATTTACAGCCCTTGTTAACAGATTTTTTTGCTTATTTTCTTTCATTACCAGTGCCCGGAAAACATCCTCTTTATGCGTTGTGGAGAATGCACTTCATTTTTTATTCTAGGTTATAAGAAATCTTGTAGTTTTCCAAAATGGAGACTCAGTCCCTTCCATGCACAGCCCCCCTTCCTGTGGGAGAAGTCAGGCCCCAATTCAGGAGCCAACTTAAGTTCCTGCCTTCCTTTTTGAGGAGCAGCTTTCTGCCCTGTGTCCAGTCAATCTACTCTTGCTTGCAAGTTGGGAGAAAAACCCAGCGCCGCTCCTGCTCCTTGCCCCTTCTCTGTCCATGGATGAACAGCTCCTGCTGTGCCCAGACTGTGATCCTACCGTGTGGGTTAGAGGAACAAGGGACAGAGGGTGTAGCCCTCTGCATGGCTGAATAAGAATTGTGACAATCTAGCCCAGTGTGATTCTCCACCCCCACCCCAAATCCTTGAAAGAGCAGTACAAAAAAGAACTAATTGATTCATAGAGTAGAAGGCCAGAAGGGACTATTAGGTCACGTAATCTGACCTCCTGTATCTCACAGGCCTTTAAATTTCACTTAGTTACCCCTTTATTGAGCCCAATAACTTGTGTTGTGTATAATGTGAATCTTCCAGATAGGTCCGCAGCCTTAATATGAAGACATCAAGATATAGAGAATCCATCACTTCCCTTCAGATGTTTCTCCAAGGTTTAGTTATTCTCCCTGCTTGAAATTTGTGCCTTCTAATTTCAGTTTTTCTGGCTTCAGTTTCCAGCCATTGGTTCTTGTTAAGCCTTTCTCTGCCAGATTAAAGAGTCCTTTAATACTCAGTATTTTCTCTCTGAAGGTGCTCAAACACTGAAATCAGTCTTCTCTCTCTTTGATAAACTAAAAAAATTTAATTCTTTAAGAGTCTCACTGGAAGGCATTTTGTCCAGCCCTCAAATCATTTTTTGGCTCTTTTCTGCACTTTCTCCAATTGTTCATTGTCCTTTTAAAAATGTAGACACCAGAACTGTACATAGTATTTCAGTATCTGTCTCGCCAATACCATATACAGAGGTGAAATCACCTCCCTCTTCATTACTTATATGGCCAAGAATTACGTTAGCCCTAATTGCCACAGCATTGCATTGGGAGCTCAAGTTCAGCTGCTTGTTCACTAAGATTTCGAAATCCTGTTGAGAGGCCATATTTTCCAGGTTTCTGTCCTCTATTCTCTACGTATGGCATACGTTACTTTTCCCTGGATGTAAAAGTTGGCATCTGACTGTACTTAAACCCAATTTTCTTTGACTGGGACCCACTTACGAAGTGATCTAGATCACTCCGTATGACTGCACAGTCTTCCTCATTATTTACCACTCCACCAATCTTTGTTATCTGAACATTTTATGAGCTGAGATTCTACATTTATTTTCATCATTCTTCAGGAAATATTGAATAGCATTGGGTCTAGTATAAATCCCCATAGAACCCCATTAGAAATGCCGTCATTCAATGATTATTCCCATTGAGAGCTACTTTGAGATCTGTCTGTTACCTGGCTCTTAATTCATTTATGGTGTGCTTTCATATTGGATAGTCTAAATTTTTTAATCGGAATGTCATGCCGTACTAAATAAATGCTTTACAAAAGTCTAAGTATATTACATGTATCAGAAGGTAACTTGACACAGTTACCTTTATCAGCCAAACTTGTAATGTCATCCAAAGAATAAAATTAGGTTTGTTTGAATAACTAGGCATGGAGCCAGACCAAATCACCAATCAGAATGCCTCTGACCTTTGGGATAGTCTGGCACTGAGCCCAAATTTTGAATCTTAGGACATCTGTCTGAATAATCCTTACAACACCCCTCTGGACGAGGATGATGATTAGCCTCATTTTACAGATGAGAAAGTTTAAGGGAGTGAGGTTATCATTTAAAAAACATGAATTTACTGATTGTTATCACACTGCCTTCATATATGCACCTGTAGCTCCCAATGGGAGCTGTGTTTGCACACGCAATGCAGAATTTGGCTCAAAATGTTTAAGTTGTGGTCTCTCTTTTTTTTTTTCATGGCAACCGATTGTTGTCACCAATCCGGGAGCTCAGCTTTGTTGAAGAATCACACAAAGGGAAAAGCTACGATCAAGGGATTGTGCAGGGAACAATAGAAATGGCAAACCTAGAAAATGTTTCCTTTTAATGTTAAGATTTGCTAGTGTGAAATTGAATAAACACATAGAGGAAGAGAGACAACCTCAAAACACTACACTGGATATACACATCTTCCCATTGGGAGAGGGTGAGAGAGAAAATGAACCCTACAGAATAGATGTTCGTAGCACTGCTTAATGCACTTGGATATTCCAGTGATGAGGTCAGTATGAAAACCTGTATATAATAAGAGTGTTTCAGATACACTATATATAAAGGTGTTTATAAAAAGCTAATAAATTGATCTTCTAAGCATGTTACAAATCTGAGTAGTATGTCATAAGCACATCAGAAGAAGGTTGTGAGCCAAGGTTATAAGGAATTCATTGACTTGTTGGACTCAAAGAATCTATAATTAACAATTTATTAAAAATCTATTAGTCATTTATTAACCCTTTATAAATGGAACTCTAAAGAGAAAACACTCATATTGTATTAATTGACAGTGGTGGAAAATGTATTGATTCAATTAACTCTTCATTTTTTCATAATGTGTGGTGAGTCTGAATGTTGCATTATATGAAAATAGAGATGGGCCAGATCTAAACCACTGAAATCAACACTCTTTACATTTAGGGATGTTCCCATCCAGATCAAGATAAAAATATTATTGTGATATGGGCTTAGTTCTGATTACTTAGTTCTCGGTTCTATTTTTCTAATCCATTTTATCTATGTACTTATATTGCAGTACCCAAATAACCAATGTACTTACCAACAGGCCCTCTGCACCATTCCACTTGGAGATGTTCATTCCAAGTCAAGCCCATCTCTAACCAGAACTAAGGGAGATGCAGATAAAGGTTTCTGGATGCTCTCCTGAAGTGAAGCTGGTGGCAGAGTGTGGAAGGGAACAGCTTTCCAGTCTCCTAAAGCAGTGGCTTTTAACCTTTGCAGACTACTGTACCCCTTTCAGGAGTCTGATTTGTCTTGTGTATGCACAGTTTCACCTCCCTTGAAAAATACCTGCTTACAAAATCTGACATAAAAATACAAGTATCACAGCACACTATTACTGAAACATTGCTTACTTTCTCATTTTTACTATATAATTACAAAATAAATCGACTGGAAAATAAATATTGTTCTTACATTTCACTGTGTAGTATAAAGCAGTATAAAGAAGTCACTGTCTGTATGAAATTTTAATTTGTACTGACTTCGCCAGTGCTTCTTATATAGCCTGTTGTAAAACTAGGCAAATATCTAGATGCGTTGAGAACCCCCTGAAAGACCTCTCTGTACCCCCAGCGGTATGTGAATCCCTGGTTGAGAACTTCTATCCTAGAACAGTGTTTCTCAACCTTTTTTGATATTGGGAATAGGCTTGCTGCCTTCCTAAACTGTGCAGGGAGATCTCAAGGACTGGCATGGGTCCACAGACTGGTCGTTGAGAAACGCTGTCCTAGAACAACAGCTGACTTCAGGCTCATTTATAAGCATTCTTTCTCTTATGGGACAAAAGCATCTTGATCCCTGGGCAGACGCTAACTACGTCACTTTTATAGAAATGGAAACATATGTGCAGCAACACCAACAACAGTCCATGACGATGACAACACATATATAATCTCAGTACAGAATATCCATGACAGACACTTGCTGCCACTAAAATAAAAATTACAGCTATCAGTGTTAAAGTCCCACATGCTTCACTGTAAATTCCATTTAGATTTTTTAAATAACTTCTGTGCTGCTCGTTGGCAATGATACAAATCCAGAGACAAATCTTGAAAAAAAACCAGCACCTGCATTTTTTTCAAATCCAGAGATACTTATTTGTTTTCTATTTAGTCCTTACTCTGGGGGTTTGCCTAAATGAGGGCAAAGATGCAAATAAGCACCCAAGTTCTTGGCCAATTAAACTAATAGGGGTAGCAGGTACTTAGTATCTTTCAGGATTTGGTCTACAATGAAGAATAAAAGGTGACTTGACAATCAACCACTGCTAAATTATAAGATGGTGGTAGTTCAATACTGAATGGTCATCACTATCTAATATGACCCACTGTGTTTGGCAGATTTATGACTCTCTAATATTCTTACTGCTCTCACCTGTTCTTGAACATTCACAAGAATGTTACGGCCTATCCCACATTCTAGGAATGCTGTTCCTACTCAGTCCTTGTCCCTTTTAACTGCCTTGGTGATGAAAAGGGAATTATGGCTAATTCCAGTGCTCATTCTTATGACCCAGACTGCACAGGGCACATAGGAACATGCCAGGAAAGGTAGCTGAAGTAGCAGGATGTCCTGGAGAAAAAGGAAGCCCCAAGAGGCAGTTTTACATTCTTGGCACATGGGCAGCATAACCTTCCTTATCTGCACCACTTCACTGTCTGACCTATTGCAGAGCAGGCACTAGCTATTTCTTTATGTAAGTGTTGGCCAAATTGTGACCTGCTAGATAAGTGCAGTGCAGAGCTCTGGCAGAGGCAAGAACAGCACATATTAAACCTGGCGGCGGGGGGGGAGGGGATAATTTTCACAGGTGGGGGCACTCCACAAATTTTTGGTAAGCCGTCACGGGACACACATTTCTACTACATTAATGGGGGGAGGGAACAAGGTATGGGAGGGAGTCTGGGTGCAGAAGGAAGTGCTAGGAAGCGTTTGGGTGCAGAAGGAAGCATTTGGTGCAGGCGGGGATGCAGGGTCTAGGAGGCAGCTGGGTTTTGACCTGGGCCAGGGGGCTGGGGTGCAGGCTCTGACTGGGAGGTGCTTACCACAGGTGGCTCCCAGCCAGTGGTGCCGCAGGACTCAGGCAGGCTTCCTGTCTGCCTGCCATAGCCCCATGCTGCTCCTGGAAGCAGTTGCAGCTGGCTGCTGCTGGCATGTCTCTGTCCACCCCTTGGGGGGGGAGGAAGCAGGTTTCTGTGCACTGCTTGCACTCGCAAGCACCACCTCCACAGCTCCCATTGGCTGGAAACTGGCCAATGAGAGATGTGAGGATGGTGCAGGGGTGGGGGCAGCACGACAGCCCCCTCCCACCCTCCAGAGGCACGCAGAGATATGCCAGAAGCAGCCGGCTGCAGCCACTTCCTGGAGTAGCGTGGGGCCACGGCAGGCAGGCAGCCTGCCTGAGCACCCTGTTGTGCTGTGGGACTTTTAGCAGCCTAGAGATTGTGAGGGGGCAGAGGAGGCCAGACAGAAATGTTAGTCATGGTGGGCCAGATGGAAATGTTAGGCTGGATTTTGCCCACCCCTGTACTAAACTGTCAAATGGCAACTTCTCACTGTGAGATTGTATATGTTTTCTTTATAAATACACACACTTGCTCTCAGTCCATCCCCATCCTAACAACAATGCATTTGTTCAACAATCCTAGTTTCTCTGTTTGACTCATAAACAAAGAAAGCTACACTCTCTTCCACTAAAGTGCAGATATGTCTCTAGGAAACAATTAGTTGCTGTTCTAATAGACATGCATTATTGATACCACTTTGTGAATTAGGAAGAACGCTATTTTGCTTGTATGACAGGCCAGCTGCGTGTAGCTCGGGAACAACTCAAAAGAAGACACCAGCTATTGAAAGTGTGGATAGCAAGAGAATCTTTGCTAGCATGTCTTGCTTACTGCTGAGGGAGAAGACAAATGATCAACTCTTTCATTACATATTTGGAGGGGCTGACTGAGTTACTGGTTATAAGGTCATCACTAATGGTGTTTTATTTCATGTCCAGTTCAGATCACTTTGTGGCCCCAAGGGGGTTTATTTAATAACCTTGAACCAGGCCTGTGTGAATATTGGTACACTTAATAGATCAACTCAGTATCTAACATGTTAGAGGCAGGGGCGCCAATGAACCATTCAGAAATCAAGCCTCGTATATATAAAGGGGTTTATTTTATGTTAATATAAACATTCCTTTACACGATTCAAATTCACATTTGTTTGCATTAGTCTCCTTGGAGACATTTTGTGCATCCACTGGAACGCTATTAATTTGATGTTAGAAACACATAAACCAGTGAACATACACCCTGAATCTTCTCTTAGCACCAGGTGCTTTTGCAATTTTATTGGGATTGCAAGTGATTGTGCAGTTGGTTGCATTATGGTATATCATCTGGTTATATCATCTGGCCTGTGAATAAATCAAGAGGTTCTGTTATTTGGAGCTTAACCTTCAAACAAAAAAGCTTATTTTCCCAATAGCTTTCACTGTTCGAGCTTTTCCGAACTGAAATGCTGAACCTGATGGAGTTTGCCCCTCACTGTATGCATCACTATTTTATGACACAAAGCAAATGAATATAAAAAGGAAAAAGCTCACATGCCCATTTCTCAGAATAGGATTATCTGCAGGGAGTTTCTGAAAAAAATGAAAGCTAGGAAGATGATGGGATATAAGGTTCTGGTATATATTTATGGAAAGGTCAATTAATGCCCTGACCTTCCATTCATGAACTATCCACTGACAGCATCTTGAAAATTATTGGGTTACCTCTGAAAGCTCATTAGCTCAGACAGTCTCTGCATATATTAAAAAAACACCCAAAGTCTTGTGGCATAAGTTCACTGGCTTTCCATTCCTTTGAGTGAGGAGGCACCACTTTAATACTTGACATTTACATTAAACAGAGCCAATAAGGGAATCCTTGTCAAAAAATGAATATCAAATCCTAATTGCCCTCTAGGCAATTGTAAGTTAATAAAATTGAATGAATTTTGCAGTATGTATGCTAAAACCTTAACAGGCTAGAGGCAAAAGGAGGAGTACACCTCTGGCCTTGGCTCCTTTGAGATCTAGAACTGCATCAGCATATGCCAATTAAAGGAAAGTCTCCCTGTTGACTTCAATGGGAGTTTAGATTGGATCTTTAATTTGGCATTTTTAGATTATTTTGGGCTTGTGTACCACAGGTTTGGCATCACTGGAATTTTATGAGACCGCCATTGAAATAGCATGGAGGACCAACCCACATATAAATGAAAAGGAACAGAGGTGACACCTCCATCACGTGATTGGCCAACGCAAGGAAGTCCATGCCCATCCTTACTCCCTTTTTGGGGCATTGTGTACCCGAAGGAGAGTAGACTGGGACTTCTGTAAGGTACACAAACAAATCTGAAACAACTGTTTGCAGATGCACAGATGGACTAGATACTATTGGTGAAAACCTAACCACATTGAAATTAATTATTTCTTTTCACAGTTCTTTATAAAGTACAACTCTGTGTTGAATTATGAAGTTTCTTTTATGTTTCTTTGGCTTGACTATAGGCAGGATCTAAAATGCTGCTATGGAGGTAGGGCAGTTTCTCTCCATTTGCCTCTATCCAGGGCCAGCTCCAGGGTTTTTGCAGCCCCAAGCAGCAAAAAGGAGGAGGGGAAAAAAAAAAGTTGTGATCGCGATCTGCAGCTCTACCACCACCGCTTCAGTGTTCAGTGGCAATTTGGCGGCTGGTCCTTCGCTCCGAGAGGGAGTGAGGGACCTGCTGCCGAAGACCCAGATGTGCCGCCCCGCACTGTTGACTGCCCCAAGCAGCTGCTTGCTGGGCTGGTGCCTGGCGCCGGCCCTGCCTCTATCTGTGCTCATTTTAGAAAACACAGGATTGCCTTTGATGTGATTATAATTGCCTATGCTACGACTTATTTATCCATGTGTGTCTGTTTTTCTACTTTGTCAGTAGCTGTGTAGCTATGCCATTCAGCAGTTTTACTGCTCTGTGTTTGATATCTCAGTTAATGGTATTCTATTGTTATTTGACAGAGTTGCGTCCATAATTTTTATAAATTTACCATACTGTGCAGGTGTTTTGAATTGGTTGAAAAAACTCAGTGTTTTATTTAGAACTGCAGGGTTGGTTGTATATTGACAACAGAGTGGGCATGATTCTCCTCTCATTCCAGGTCACTGTTTTCAATAGAGTTATTCCTGATTTACATTAGTGGACATAAGCAGAGAATCAGGTCCTATACCTTCCAACAATGTAGCCTTCTGGTCACCAGCTTGGACTGCCCTTCAGCAGAGCCTTTTAGCTCCAAATGCAGGCTGACAGTCTTCATTTTTTATGCTAAGTGAGGGGAAGGAGCCAGATTGACAACCTAGGTAAGTGAAGTCCTGGAAACACGAGCAGCATAAATACTAACAATGTAAGCTCGCCAATGTTTCTCAAACCTAGCCTCAAAAGGAGCACTGCTCAATGGGATAATGTAGGGGTTGAGAGAGCAGTATTCTCCATAGAAACTGTTTACAAGTTACCAATTGGGATAGTGGTTCTTGTGATGACACCCAATTTTTTTGTGGATAGGTAAGACTACCCAGTAACTTCACTGAGGTTACCAAAGAGCTCTTAGAGAGCCATGGCCTTTAGTCCTTGCTGATGTTGGAAGGATTTTTTCTCCTGCTAGAAGGGTGTTGTGCTTTAGACTGAAGGCCAGTCCCCTACCTCTCGGCTAATAAGACAGTAATTGACTGCTTCCAGTTTGGGGCTGTGGTTTGTCATAGGTGAAAAACATTTGCCAGTGGATTGTTCCAAAGAATAGTCCAAATGAAAGGGCTTGATTCACTGCTGTCTTGGACTTCAGTGGAGTAACGTCTATGTAAAAGTAATGGTGAATCAGGTCCAGAGAGACTTTTTTTTCCAGTTTGATATTGGTTCAGAGCTTGTACACCAACATCTTTTACAATCAGTTATGTTTCAGATGGCTGTTTCTCATCTAATCTATTTTATCTAATCTAATCTAATCTAATCTGGATGTTCTAGGCCAGGGGTAGGCAACCTATGGCACGAGTGCTGAAGGTGGCATGCGAGCTGATTTTCAGTGGCACTCACACTGTCCGGGTTCTGGCCACCAGTTCGGGGGGCTCTGCATTTTAATTTAATTTTAAATGAAGCTTCTTAAACTTTTTAAAAACCTTATTTACTTTACATACAACAATAGTTTAGTTATATATTATAGACTTATGGAAAGAGACTTTCTAAAAATGTTAAAATGTATTACTGGCACGCAAAACCTTAAATTCAAGTGAATAAATGAAGACTCAGCATGCTACTTCTGAAAGGTTGCCGACCCCTGTTCTAGGCAGTCCTTCCTGTTCTGGAGTTATTTTGTCAGAAGCCCTCCTGCAGGAAGAAGTGAACAGAGAACTCTCATCCTCTCATAAACAAACTTTGCTTCAACTGCATTTTTTAATTTTATTACTTTGTTAGAACTGTAGGCAAGGTCTAGGGATGACTTGATAGTCATTGAAAATGACTCTCTCCTGCATCAATTCTGGCTTGTAAATCTTCCACTTTCACCCTTGTAATAATTGCAAACACTGTGTGAATATGTGTTGTCACAAACAATTTCTGATCAAAGTGTTTGCATCATTATTGTAGATGAGCATCCTGCGGGGTTTGCCATTCAATAACTTTATGCCTGCTTGCAAAATTAATTCTTTTAGGCTGTTGATGCCTGATCTTACCCAGTAACTGAAAAGTGATACAAATAAATGGGCTTTCTGGTATCCAACAATAAATTTAAAATGTGGAAACCCTATTACAAGAGTGAAAACTGCAAAGAACAGAGAATCCTAGGGTTTTGAAGTAGTATTGCAGGCAAATGTATGCACAAAAATTATTGATCTCCTTAGTCTGAGAAAATATTACCTTCTTACTAGGGCTGACAACTGATTTTAAAAAAATTAATCGTGATTAATTGCACTGTTAAACTGTAATAGAATACAATTTATTTAAATATTTTTGGATGGTTTCTATATTTTCAAATATATTGATTTCAATTATAACACTGAATACAAAGTGTACAGTGCTCACTTTGTGTTTATTTTTTATTACAAATATTTGCACTGTAAAAAACCAGAAATAGTATTTTTCCATTCACCTAATACAAGTATTGTAGTGCAATCTCTTTATCATGAAATTGAACTCACAAATGTAGAATTATGTACAAAAAACTGCGTTAGATACTAAAACAATGTAAAACTTTAGAACCTACAAGTCCACTCAGTCCTACTTCTTCTTCAGCCAATTGCTCAGACAAACAAGTTTGTTTATATTTGCAGGAAATAATGCTGCCCTCTTCTTATTTACAATGTCACCTGAAAGTGAGATCAGGCATTTGCATGGCATTGTTGTGGCTAGTGTTGCAAGATATTTATGTGCCAGATGCACTAAAGATTCATATGTCCCTTCATGCTTCAACCACCATTCCAGAGACATACATCCATGCTGATAATGATCCAAAGCAGTGCAGACTGATGCATGTTCATTTTCATCATCTGAGACCGATGCCACCAACAGAAGGGTGATTTTCTTTTTTTGGTGGTTCAGGTTCTGTAACTTCTGCACATAAGTGTTGCTCTTTTAAGACTTCTGAAAGCATGCACCACACCCCATCCCTCTCAGATTTTGGAAGGCACTTCAGATTCTTAAGCCTTGAGTTGAGTGCTGTAGCTATCTTTAGGAAACTCACATTGGTACCTTCTTTGCATTTTGTCAAATCTGCAGTGAAAGTGTTCTTAAAAGGAATAACGTCATCCAGACTGCTATAACATGAAATATATGGCAGAATGCAGAGCAGCAGACATACAATTCTCTCCCCAAGGAGTTCAGTCACAATTTTATTTAACAGATTTTTTTTTAATCATGGAATATCAGGGTTGGAAGGGACCTCAGGAGGTTATCTAGTCCAACCCCCTGCTCAAAGCAGGACTAATCCCCAGACAGATTTTTACCCCAGTTCCCTAAAT
Organism: Gopherus flavomarginatus; assembly: GCF_025201925.1. Classification (NCBI taxonomy): domain Eukaryota; kingdom Metazoa; phylum Chordata; order Testudines; family Testudinidae; genus Gopherus; species Gopherus flavomarginatus. The sequence continues at coordinate 85,302,551 of NC_066618.1, forward strand.
GACCCCCTCAAGGACTGAACTCACAACCCTTAGTTTAGCAGGTTAATGCTCAAACCAATGAGTTATCTCACCCCTCTCAATGAGTGTCATCAGCATGGAAGCATGTCCTCTGGAATGGCTGCCGAAACATGAAGGGGCATACAAATGTTTAGCATAACTGGTATGTAAATAACTTGCAATGCCAGATATGAAAGTGCCATGTGAATGCCTGTTCTTCCTTTCTGGTGACATTGTAAATAAGAAGTGACAGCATTATCTCACATAAATGTAAGCAAATTTTTTTTGTCTTAGTAATTGGCTGAATAAGAAGTAGGACTGAGTGGACTTATAGGGTCTAAAGTTTTACGTATTGTACTTTCATGACAATGAAATTGCACTACACTACTTGCATGAGGTGAATTGAAAAATTCTATTTCTTTCATCATTTTTACAATGCGTTGCGTGCCTGGATGCTCTGCAAGGACGAGGCCCACACACACAGGTGAATTAATTGGCTTTAATGAAGGTTAAGGGACACACCCGCAACAGGGACTCCAAGCGTTGCTGCCACTGGGATAGGGAACCCAGCGCACGAAAAAGCTCGGCCTGGTGCGAAGTTCAACTGCACAACCAATGGCCCACAGCAATTATAGCATCATGCCAATACCATGCAAAGCAGCACATACATATGCAATTTGGGACTTTCCAACAGTTATGGCCGCCGCCTCTGGCCTGTGGCCAGGGGCTTTCTGCAGTTCCTCATACACACCAGGGCTTCCCACATAGGGCAGTTCTAACTGGTTACAAGCAGCCTCTGCTAGTATACTGTGTCCTCTAATAACCTCTCCCTGAGAAAGCGTAAGCCCTAACTAGGCCGTGACAAAGTCTTCCGGGGTCCCCTACAAATGCAAATATTTGTAATAAAATAATATAAAGTGATCATTGTACACTTTGTATTCTGTGTTGTAATTGTAATCAATATATTTGAAAATGTAGAAAAAGATCCAAAATATTTTATAAATTTCAGTTAGCATTCTATTGTTTAACAGTGCGATTAAAACTGCGATAAATTGCAATTAATTTTTTTAGTTAATTGCATGGGTTAGCTGCGATTAATCAACAGCCCTGCTTCTTACAGACCTTTCAGAGAGATTTTTTTCATTCGAACACGTTATAGAGCAAGGTGCCAAACATGTTGGGGGAGGTGCAAGGAGAAAAGGACAGAGCCCCCGCTGCCAGTAACGTGGAGCAGGGAAAGAGCTGCGGCCCCAGGCTAGTCGCAGGGATGGAGGGCACACTGGGCAGGGGAGACATGTGGGGTGGGGACATGTCTTCCCCTATAGCCTGTGCTCCCACCTCCCTCCCCAGTATGAGGAGACTCCAGTAGTCTGTGCTGCCTGAGTGAAGTCACATGAATCAAATGCAGAGGATGAATTGGATTTGGGCATAGGTTGCCTGTGGGGGAGGGAGATTTGAGGTTGTGGGAGTGGGAGTTGGGGAGTCAGAGGAGATTGGGACTGGTTGGGCAAGGTGACTGGGATTTGGAGGGAGGGAGGGACAGAAATGATGTGGGAAACTGGGAGCAAATGCATGGAGAGCAGACTGAGATTGGAGAGGGAGATGAAGTGACTGGGCAAAGAGTGAGGTGGGGGTAGGAAAGTGGGGGAAGGGTTAGGGAGAGAACTAGGGCTGACCGGGTAAAGAAAATGAGACAGCAAGACAGGTGGAGGGCGGAGGAGGGGGGCTTCGTATCTGACAAATTGCCCATGGAGGAGACTGGGACTGAGAACCATTGAAGTTGGAGAGTGCGGGTGTGGGGGTAAGGGAGAGGGCCTGATTGGATTGAGCAGCTTGAGGGTGGGGAGACCAGGATTGGCTGGACAAAGAACCTGGAGTCAAGGATCTAGGAGTGGGATGTGGGGAGACCTGGGAATGGCTGGGCAAGGTGACTGGGAGCAGGTGGTAGACCACTAAGACTGGGAGTGGTGGTGGGAGGCAGTGAGTGGGATGAGGAACCTGAAGGAGATGACTAGGACTGGCTGGGAAAGAAGACTGGTGCTAGGATGAGAAGCCTGAGGAATGGATACTGGGACTGGCCAGGTGAGGAGAATGGGATTGGGACAAGGATCCAGTTGGGGGGAAGAGACAGGATTGGATCAAGGCCATATTAGAGGAGAAGGCGTCATACTTGTGGGAAATGGAGGTTCACCAGCTTAATAGTAAGGACTATCCTCTTTTCTTAATTTCATCTCCTACTATTAAGTGGCTATTTAAAGTGCCTGCTGGGATTATAGGCATCTGTTATGCTGGCAATGTTTTTACAGTTCATTGTGACTATATTAAAAAATTAATTCAACCAACAACAAACTATTTAAGGACCAATATAAACTGCTGTCTTAATTACCTGATGTAGCTGTTAGAAAATAATTTATAGGCCAATATCAGGGTAGCATTAAGGCAGTGAAATTATGCACTCACCATGTCCCTGTTTCTACTGCAAGTGACCCAGCAGACGATGTTGACACAGCTAGACCAGGAAGTACAGATATTGTTCCAGCTACTGTTCTGAGGCCTATGACATTATTCAGTGAGACATCATTTAGTGATAGTAGTATGTTTGTTAGAAGTCCGATAGTACATAGAGATTATACAGAGTATTTTAGTGTGTACTGACTTCACAGGTGCTTTTTATGGAGCCTATTGTAAAACTAGTCAAATATCTAGAGGAGTTGACCTATCCCTGGAAGACTTCTATGCACCCCCAGGGGTATGTGCACCCCTGGTTGAGAACCACTGATTTCCATTAAAGAAGGAGTATGTCTTATATAAAACCAAGGTTGCATCCCTTTATATAATTTGTGAACTCTCTAGTAGTGCTCACTGTGTTCCCTGTCTGAGAAGTTGCGAGAACCCAACCCAGGGCAGCAGTGTATATATTTTGCTAGACCTTTCATATTGTATATGATCAGTCAAAATGTTTATTTTAACGCCTCCATGTCTGTGTGATTCCCTTTTATGTTTGTGGAAAAAGCAAAAAACAACATATGTTAATGATATGAACAACATTCATTATTTTGTGTTGTTAACTCCATGTGTGAAGCAGACTAAGAAATGTTCATAAACAACAAGGTAAAATGTTCTTGAGAGAAAGTATTTGCTTTATTAATGAGGATGTGGATACAATTAATGATGATTTTAAAAATAATAGATACTGATTTCCTGGTTAGAAATGGTTTTCAACAAGAAAAAAAAAGACATTTAGTAATAGTTTTGAAAAAAGGAAGGATCATCTTAATAGTTACTAAACTGAAAGTTACTATTGTCTCAAGAAAAAACAAACACAACACACCTTAAATGGATCTGAATGTTAGAGAACCTATGCATTGCTCAGCACTGTCTGAAAATAAGGCCCATTTAAGACATCACACGTTGGACATTCCCGTTCCCACACCCCAACCCTCTGCCTCAGGCCAGAGCGCCCTCCTGCTCCCCACCAATGTCTGTCACTAAGTCTGGTAATTTTGTCAAGTGTCCGTCACGCAACATGGCGGTGCTGACCCCTGTGCAGCGCTCCCAGGGAAGTGAATAATAAACTGTGGCCATAAAACAAAGAGCAGTATAGGCCTTTAATCATTGTCTGTCACATATCCAAACTGCACCTCACACACCAGTTATGGGTTAAATGCTCTTTATCCTGAAAGCCACAACTTTCCTTCCTGGAGAAACTCTATCCAGGAATCTTTTGCACACCAACCATAGGGTGACCATATTTCCCAAATGAAAATGCTCGCCTGAGCCCTGCTTACCCCTTGGGTGCTTTGCTGGTCACTTGAACCCTGCCTTCCCCCCAAGCAGGGCTTGCATCACTGCTCCCCCATCCCACATTCCTCTGTTCCTTGTCCCATTTGCCCTTGCCAACAGCAAATAGGACAAATACCCGCTTTTGCCAAAAACATCAGGGCTTTAAAAAGGGGGGGGGAGGGCTGTCCCAGGCAAAACAGGGTGTATGGTCCCTGTAATCAACCACCATAATAAAAACCAGGAAGAGATGTATTTGATATGTCTCTGACTCACTCACTGTACACTCAGTTAACAGTATTATTCTGTGCAAAACTCACAGAATAACCAGCCCTACTTTCTGATCAAGTATTCCTACAACAAATGCTGAAGGATAAGCCAGCTCTATTACTCATGGACAGATAATAATGAAGAGGAAGAAAGAGAAGGAGAGAATCTTAATAGTGATTTGAATTTAGAACTGGGAGACAGCAGAGTCCTTTTATAGGACAAACCAATTCTTAACACTAAGTTCGACACCTGAGTCCTGATCCTGCACCAATGATATGAATGGGAAATTTGTCACTAAAGTCAGGGGGTGCAGGGCTGAACTGCTGGACACTACTGCATTAGGTGTGTTGGAAATGCCACAGGACAGATATACACTTTTAATTTTTAAAGTCTCTCTTCAAGAAATTCAAACACACAGTGTCCTTTCTAGCCAGTGAACTGGCTAGCAGTAGCTGCTAACAAGTTATTTCAGTTAAATTGGGGCATGGACAGGCCGTATCTCCTCCTCATCAAACTTGAATTGAGGGGAGAAGACAACTCTATTGCACTCCGCAATTTAAATTTTAGATGTCAGTTAGTATTAGCCACAGGACTGAGGATTACTGTATCTATCTTAAGGGCAGCCATGTTGTACCTAAAATATCCTCTAGACAATATCTTAAAACAGGCAAACTGCTTATCACTGTATAACAAAAATAGACTATACATCACAGCTCACCATGAATAAGTGACAATACATAAGACATTCATTTGTGGTGTACTTTTCTCCCAATTGGAATACTGTTAAGGCCAAATTCATCCTGGTCTAATTCCATTTCACAGATTAGGCTTCTCTGCGCAGAATAAAACAAAGCATGTCTGTGATTTTTTTAAAAAGTTTGTATCAAGTTTGACACCTAGGCATTGAGCCTGTTCCCACTAGGCGTGCCCTATAGTACCTTGGAATTGGTTCCACTTTGTAGCTCTTACCAAAAGAAGTCTGTCAAATTATGCTTTAAAAATCTGGGGAGTTTGTGCTAAAAAACATGCTGCAAGTATGAAACTCTCCTATTTGCTATTTATGCATCTGCAGGGCTCAGACACCATGATGATGGGTGTATGGTGTAAGAATCTGAATGAAATAGAACAGGACATACTGATTTCTCCATTGGCACTCTACGACTGTAATTGACTACTCGGGAAGAGGGGAGAGTGTCTGACACTTTTTCCATTGTAGACTACATCTCAGTACAGAGCATGTCTCACGACCAGCTCCTCACAAATTCACATTTGCACAGACCACTTCCTCCCATTCATAGTCACATCTCTGCAACAACCACAGCAATTGCTGATGCAGCAGAGTAATATTAGGGAAGTATCTAATGCAATTTTTGCTGTCCTTTTATGCCATTTGGGAGCAGGAACTAAAAAGAAGAAACCAGCATCATGTCTAGGATTTTCAAAGGAGACTAAGAGCACTTGCGTCCCATTGGAAAGTCTCTGAGAAGTTATGGTCTACCTTTCTTATTCTCTCATACACAAAACATTAAATTGTGCCAAAATCAGGAGCAGCTTGATCAAAAATGTGATCAGATTTTTCTATTTCATTGATCACTTGCTACCTTGGGTATCACAGGTGCCGCTGTTTGCAACTGAAGAAAACCTGCCATTGGCAAGACTTCCCTCATGGACTCCTCATAGAGCTCACAATGACACTCTACTGGTGGAGGGCCAAATTGTCCCTCCGGCTCCTAGATACCTTCCAAGATATGCTTGTCTAAAGGTAGCAGCATGCTTAGGGAAATCCAAAGAAGGCCTCTTCTTTAAGACTCACACTGACTCAGTTCACTCTCTGCCAAATGAGTTAGAAACATACTTCTGCTCACTTGTGTCACAGTGGACTTGAAACTATTAGCTCATTTCTGAAAATCAGGCTCTTTTACATCTGCACTAATTGCTCCAATAATTAACTATTGGCACATATTAAAATATTTAGATTTCTAACTGAGCTCAACTCCTTCTGAAAATCAGGCCCCTTTGAAGTATCAAGAGAGGCACCTGAAAACACTAGCAACGTTTGAAAAACCTTAGACTTACTATCTATGGAAATTAATGGAAGAAGGAGGCACACATCAGGACTGTAATGGGGCTCTGAGTGATCACTACTTCCCACCACCCAACACAGATGTAATGAGGTTGAGTAGTGTCCGCAAAAGACAAACTAAACAACCAATTATTCCTCAAGAAAGGTTTTAAATGACTTATGACTATAAAGGCAACACAGACAGAATGTGCCTAGTGACTTCACATGTACTGTAACCATCCCCAATCAATACAAATTTATATGCAATACTGATACATTAATCAACTATAGTTTACTAATTTTAACCTACCTATTAACTTATTTAACAACTTATAAACTTCTATACTACACTTGATAGTAATTTATACTGAAGACGGCACAGCGACTTGTAAAGCCACTATGATTTATAAACTACTAATTTCACCAACATTGTACCCGGTTCCAGCAAGGCACAAAACTTATACAGTTACTATTTATTGATTAACTATTGACTACTACTATTTTTAAACAACTTAAATAATTTACTAATATACTAATATAGACTTAAGATTAACCAGCTGGAGCATAACCAGACTTTTTCAGTTCAAAAACTTACCCTGCATTCTTCCAAAGATACTACCTTCAGTTGACCATTTCCTGCACTGGCCAGGCACAGATAGTCAGTGAAGCGCAAGTCCCTTTGGTTCAGGGGGTGTATGTGAGCCTGAGAAAGAGTGATTTCTTTTAAGTCAACACACACACACACATACACCTGCGCCTCTGCATCTTATTGATATGGTATTTGCTGGCCGTGTTTCAAAACAGGTCAACCAATCAAGGTGGCCAAATATTCTAGGGTTGTCTTGATCTTATGAACTGTGTACCTGTGCTCAGCTCATCTTTTCTCTATGCATCTAATTGTGGTCAATTTGCTATACTCAAAAATGCTCGAGTCAGCTTAAAGAAGTATTTGGTTGCAGAGCATAGTACCAACAAGTCTGTATCTACCTTTATAGAGTTTCCTTTTAGTCTATAAAGCTTCCTAGATAGATTATGCTTATGTTTGCAGGATTCAACTGTACTTGCTTCTTACAACTTCCAGATGTTTGAGGCTGAACAGTACTTGACAAGACTTATACACATTATCTAACGTGTTGACAAGATGAATGGGAATAAGTTGGGGGTGTGTTCTTATCATGCAGACCTAGTCCTGATCTTTGAAAGAGGTCAAAACCCAGACTCCAGTTCTTTTGGTTCATGCAAATCAGGTCATTAGACATGTAAATATTATAATTTCTGCCAACATTTAACTGTGGGAGCACGATAGCTGGTGGTACTGTTAGGTACTGAAAGTCAGACACTTAACCAACCCACTACAGTACAGCACAATCCTCTAAAAGGCTTTTGACAATCTAGGCCAACTTTATATGAGTGGTTGTTAAGAAGATGAAGATCATAAGACGTGTAGAGGATTGCAATTTTCTCAGGGTGACATCTTGCTTTGTTTCATCCATCCCAAACAGGGGTGGCTCCAGGCACCAGCGCCCCAAGCGTGTGCCTGCAGTGGCAAGCCGCGGGAGGCAGCCTGCCGGTCGCTGGGAGGGTGGCAGTCAGGCTGCCTTTGGTGGCATGCCTGCAGGAGGTCCACTGGTCCTGCGGTTTTGGAGGCAATTTGGTGGCAGGTAAGCTGAAGGCAGGAGACCATGGGACCTCCCGCAGGCAAGCCTCCAAATCCACGTTACCAGGGGACCTCCCGCAGGCTCGACGCCAAAAGTCACCTGACTACCATGCTTGGGGCGGCAAAATACATAGAGCCACCCCTGATCCCAAATAAAGTCAGCAATTTTCTTGAAATTGTGCTCTGGACTTTTTAAGAGGTGCATGGTGATTACATCCTAATGAACACTGTGCCCAGGGTAAGCCACTTAGTTAACCGACTCTGACAGTGAAAGATGCATCTGCTTCCACCTATCAGTGTTTGGATTTTGTGAAGAAGCATGAAAAATATATCCAGTATAACCAGCCAATCAGTTATTAACCATATTCCAAAGTTTTTCATTCTCTCCACTTGCCATTGGCAGAGGAAGAACTGTGGGCAGAAACAGGACACTGACAATGCTCATTTATGTTCAGTGATGGCAACAAAGCTTAATTTTTATAGCTGACAAAAGACACCTTCCTTAAAGCTTAAGTCCCTTGTTTTCTTTATGAAAGTAGATACTCTGGGCACTAATTCAAATAAACAACTGTATGGTTACTGATGATCCTGGGACTACCATTTAAAAATCCAAGAACAAACATACTGCATTGACAAAACAGTCCATCATTTTTCTCTTCAACATGTCAGTAAGTTTATACTCCAGAGGTTAAAGATATTATATGGGTGTCTAGAGTGGGAGATAAGTAAATATAAGTAAATAAAGCATATAAATGAATGGATTGGTATGTATATGAACTGAGTGTAGAGTCACTTTTAATAATTGAACTGAAAATTGAAGAAGAAGAAGAAGAAAATAGTTTAAAGTTGGGAACCTCTGCAGATGGTGGGTGAAGGATTTACTACAGCAATGGAAAAGCCCCTTCCATCGCTGTGGAAAGTATCTTTGCGAGAGCACTACAGTCTGTGCCACTGTAGCACTTATAGCTTAGACATATCCTTAGTGTTGTTCTACCCTGAAACTGGAGGTGTGACTGCAGTGTGGGTAGGCTTGCTCTAGGCATAGGTGCGCGTCTCAGTTAAACACTGAGGGGTCCCTAGTACACAGTGTCACAAGAGGAGTAGAGCACATTGCTTTTAAGGATGAGCCATAACTTTTTCACTTGTGGTAGAACCTCAGAGTTACAAACACCTCAGGAATGGAGGTTGTTCATAACTCTGAACAAAACGTTATGGTTCTTTCAAAAGTTTTCAACTGAACGTTGGCTTAATATACTTGGAAACTTTATTATACAGAAGAAAAATGCTGCTTTTAACGATCTTAATTTAACAGAAACAAGCAGAGAAACAGAAACAGTTTCCTTGCCTTGTCAAATTTTTTTTAAACTTTCCTTTTTTTTAAAGTAGTTTATGTTTAATACAATACTGTGCTGTATTTGCCTTTTTGGGGTGGGGATGGGGGTCTCTACTGATGCCTGATTTGAACTCCCAGTTCCAAATGAGGTGTGGTGTTGACTGGTCAGTTGTAACTGTGGTGTTTGTATCTCTGAAGTTCTACTGTACCTTTATTCCAGCTACTCTTCTGTGTGGAAGGAGAAGGATTTTAGTATTGAGCCTCAGTAGCTGAGCCACTGAGTCCAGTTTATGAATCTTAATTTTTCAGGGTTCAGTTTTTGCAACTGTACCTCTCACAAGTGGAGCAACTAACATGAATGGCATAGTACTCATAAATAAGTGTTATTCAACAGGACAGTTGCAGAATTAGGCTTTCATTTTATTTTTAATACAACACCCCAGTGCCTTTTTGCAAAGGGTTTTCAATACATTTCATTTAAACAAACTGCTCACTTCTCCCTTTAGTACAAGATTAATTATTTCTCAAAATGTCTGCAACAGATCTAGTGTTGAGAAGCTGTGGGCTTATAATTAATGCCTCACTTTTTCCTTTCGCTCACATAAATCCACAGTTCAGTGAACTCCAATTTTATATCCTTTCCTTTCCCCAAAGTGGCCAGACTAGATTGCTTACACTTCTGCAGATTTTGTCTTTAGCATGTTAACAAGCTTCAAGAACCTATTGCCAATGCAAGCTGCATTATTTTAAGGCTTTATCCACCATGTCACCAGGGAAAATACCTTCAAGTAGCACTTCTGTTTAAAGGGGAAAATACTTCAAATCTCAAGCTATGAGACAAATCAACATTCTTTCAAAGTAGAGGTCGGTGAGGTTTTATGTTGTTTGCTGTCCAAAGTGAAAGGTTAGTGACTGCAGGTTTCTGTTTTGAAGAGAGGTTTATTTGGACCAATGTGTTTAACAGAGTTTGTGCAGCTATTTAGTTTCTTTTGATCTCTTGGAAGTAGGGTGACCAGGCCATTGACTGTCCGCACCGCATGGCTCTGAGGGAAGTAGCTGGCATGCCGCCCACCTCCACCTCCTATGTGAAGGGGCAGCCAGGGGGCTCCACATGCTGTCCCCACCCCAAATGCCGCCCCAACAGCTCCCATTGGCTGGGAGCTGGGAGCCACAACCAATGGGAGCTGTGGGGGCAGCGCCTGTGGACAGGGCAGCACGCAGAGCCGCCTGGCCACACCTCCAGTGGAAGCCGGAAGGGAGATATGCTGCTGCTTCTGGGAGCTGCTTGAAGTACGCACCATCTGGAGCCTGACCCCCTCCTGAGCCCCAACTCCCCCAGCTCCAGCCCAGAGCTCCCTCCTATACTTCAAACTCCCAGCCTGAAGCCCTCTCCTGCACCCCAAATCCCTCATCCCCAGCCCTACATCAAAGCCCGCACCCCAAGCCAGAGCTCTCACACATACCCTGCATCCCAATCCCCTTCCCCAGCCTGGAGCCACCTTCTGCACCCTGACCCCCTAATTTCTGACCCCACCCCAGAGCCTGAACCCCCGGCCAGATCCCTCACTCTTTCCCGCACTTCAGCCCCCTGATCCAGTTCAATGAAAATGAGCAAGTAAGAGAGGGTGGGGAGAGCAATCGGCAGGGGAGGGGACAAGGAGTGGGGCCTCAGAAGGGGTGGGGCATGAGCGTTCAGTTTTGTGGGAGTAGAAAAGTTAGCAACCCTACTTGGAGCACAAGCTGTGGCTAGGTTTCTCCTATTTTCTCAATTATCAAAGCCCACTTTACAATTAACTCTCCCTTACCAATTCACAATCCACCAACCATTCCAGATGTTTGCATCCATTAAAACAGCAAAAATAAGAAAAAAAATTTAGGTTCATTCTTAGTTTAACAGGGCTTTCAAACCTCAGAAAAGTTTTTTGCATGCATCTTGGTGATTTCAGGTTCAGATGTGATTTGAATCAGGAGTGCCACAATACCAAAATAAGATATGCTCATAATATACCACTTAAACCAAAAATTAGGAAGCACTGGGTACCACTAAAGAGAGACTAAACTGGATAGATTTAGACCCCCAGTACCTAGACACATACAGCTAAGCTTGAACATTTTGGAGAGACAATAATTGCTATTAATAAAGACTCTGTTCACAAACAAAAACATTAAAGGTAGATACACTTTTAGGAGAATGAAGCCAAGTGTTTTTGTGGTACAGTAGAACCTCAGAGTTACAAACTGAGTGGTCAATAATACACCTCATTTGAAACCAGAAGTATGCAATCAAGCAGCAGAGACAAAAAAAGCATATACTGTACAGTACCATGTTACACATAAGCTACTAAAAAATAAAGGGAAAGTTTATGAAAAGATTTGACAAGGGAAGGAAACTGTTTCTGTGCTTGTTTCATTTAAATTAAGCTGGTTAAAAGCAGCATTTTTCTTCTGCATAGTAAAGTTTCAAAGCTGTATTAAGTCAATGTTCAAATGTAAACTTTTGAGAGAACAACCATAATGTTTTGTTCAGAGTTAGGAACATTTCAGAGTTATGAACTACCTCCATTCCTGATGTGTTCATAACTCTGACGTTCTACTGTACTGGATAGCGTTACATCATCATATAAGAGGACGCCAGCACAAGGACAGTTACAGAAAGGACAATGTTTTATAACAGGATTATCTGGTTATTTGGACTCTCTCCTCAGACCCTAGGCTACCAGTACTCCTAGCTATCTTCAAGACATCACTGATTTCATGAAGAAACTACAATGCATTGATGATCTTCCAGAAAACACCATCCTGGCCACCACGGATGTAGAAGCTCTTTACACCAATATTCCAAACAAGCTGTCAGGAACAGTATCCCTGATATAGCCACAGCACACCTGGTGGCTGAGCTTTGTGACTTTGTCTTCACCCACAATCATTTCAGATTTGGGAACAATTTATACCTTCAAGTCAGTGGCACTGCTATGCAGTGGCATGGCCCCACAGTATGACAAATTTTTTATGTCTGATTTAGTACGCTTCCTCAGCTCTTGTCCCCTAGCACTCTTCCTCTACTTTTGTTACACTGATGATATCTTTATCATATGGACCCACAGGAAGGAAGCCCTTGAAGAATTCCACCTGGATTTCAACAATTTCCACCCCACCATCAACCTCAGCCTGGATGATCCACTTTCTGGACACTACAGTGCAAATAAGTGATCATCACATAAACACCACCCTATACCAGAAATCTACTGACTGCGATACTTACCTACATGCCTCCAGCTTCTATCCAGGACACATCGGACGATCCATTGTCTACAGCCAAGCCCTAAGATACAATTGCATTTGCTCCAATCCCTCAAACAGAGACAAACACCTACAATATCTCTATCCAGCATTCTTAAAACTACAATACCCACCTGGGGAAGTGAGGAAACAGATTGACAGGGTGAGACGGGTACCCAGAAGTCACTTGCTACAGAACAGGCCCAACAAGGAAAATAACAGAACACCACTGGCCATCACATACAACCCCCAGCTAAAACCTCTCCAGCGCATCATCAACGATCTACAACCTGTCCTGGAAAATGATCTCCCCACTCTCACAAGCCTTGGGAGGCAGGCCAGTCCTCGCTTACAGACAGCCCTCCAACCTGAAGCAAATACTCACCAGCAACTGCACACCACACAACAGAAACACTAACCCAGGAGCCAATCCCTGTAACAAACCCCATTGTGTTCTATGTCCCCATATGTAATCTAGTGATACCATCATAGGACCCAACCACACCAGCCACACCATCAGATGCTCATTCACTTGCACAGCTACTAATGTGATATATGCCATCATGTGCCAACAATGCCTCTCTGCCATGTACATTGGCAAACAGGACAGTCTCTACATAAAAGGATAAATGGACACAAATCAGACACTGGGAATGGTAACATACAAAAGCCAGTAGGAGAACACTTCAGTCTCCCTGGATACTCACTAACAGATTTAAAAGTAGCCATTCGTCAACAAAAAAAATCTTAAAGAAAGACTTCAAAGAGAAACTGCTAAGCTACAATTCATTTGCAAACTTAACACCATCAACTGGGCTTGAACAGGGACTGGGAGTGGCTGGCTCACTCCAAAAGCAATTTCATCTCTCTTGGTATTGACACCTCCTCATCAATTATTGGGAGTGGACCACATCCACCCTGACTGAATTGGCCTTGTCAACACTGATTCTCCACTTGTAAGATAACTCCCTTCTCTTCATGTGACAGCATATTTATGCCTGTTTCTATAATTTTCACTCCATGCATCTGAAGAAGTGGGTTTTTTACCCATGAAAGCTTATGCCCAAATAAATCTGTTAGTCTTTAAGGTGCCACTGGACTCCTCGTTGTGTTAGGAATGGCATCATTGTGTACTCTAAATAGCCTCTTGCTGGACTAGTATGTATTTATACGGTTAGCCAATAGTGGCCTTAATCCGCAACTGTGCCAGATATCCACAGAGTGAAGCTGGGATTGAAGGTGGTGCAGTCATATGTGGTTCCCTGATTCTCAGGCATGTGTGTGTGTGGGGAGCTAGTGTTGATTCCAATTTAGGATAAATCTCTGCTCTGAATTAACATGAACTATGCCTTGCTGGTATGGCTCCAAGATTGTTAAAGAAGTTCAGTGCACTCTGGTAACACCCTCTCACCCCCACAGATGTGCCCCTGGTAGGCCTTCTATACCAGAGATTTCTGGAGAGTTTTGGTGTAGAGCCAAGGTAGCAGGTCCTATCAGCTGGGTTGTCATCCTCCCAAGACGAGGATCTCTTGATGTATCTGGTTGCTTTCTGGCCCCATTGATTCTTATACTGCTATCTGACATTATAATGTACTGTTGCTACAGAGATGCTGACAATTTCCAGGGCATGCACTATGTTGTTATACAGGCTATATTATAAGAGTTAACATTTGTTAGCTTATTAGACAAATTTATGTGATTTGTTTGCACCTGTCTCTTTTTATGAAAAAGGAACAGAGAGCACTGAGAAAAATCTTTTGAAATGGCTAAAATTTCAGCCTTCTCCTGTACTGCAGACAACCCACATATAAGACAAGGAATGAACAGCATAATTGAGACTTAAGCTGTAATTGTACTCTGCAGACTGGCTTTATGCCTTCTCTCAATGATTGCATATAAAATTTGCTCAGTTTTCAAGAATATTTTTTCCCCACCTGCCAGACCTGCCAACTAAACCTGACATCTAAGAGTCAAGCTTGTTTTTTATCTCTTGAATAGTAAGCAAGCCAAATTACACACCATTATTTAGAAAAGTTAATACGTGGACTGCAGTTCTGTACTCATGTTTATAGGGCAAACATGTATGGCAAAAAAATCACTAGTACTATTCAGTCTGAACACTGGGTCTGTAAGGAAAAAAGTATATTATCATGTAAATAATTTCTGCAAAATAATGAATACACACAAAGGGCAGAGTTAAGGTTGTTTAGACAATCTTAATTTTGATAATTCCTGCTTTTAAGTATTCTGCTTCACAATATTTATATTTAAACAGTTTTCTATACACAATATGTAATATAAAAGTTCTTCCACTGGCATGGGTTTCTTGATTGTAATATAAGTATCACTGTTGGTTACAGACAGTTCTCCATGTCTCTAACATGAGACATGAAATTACGTGGTTACGTTTGCTGAAAACTAGCTGACTGGAATACAATTTTTCCATTTAATGAAAAAGGTTGACACTTTTTCACACTGAACCAAAATATTTTGAGGAAACATTGCTTTTAATGAAACTATTGTCAGGAAGGTTTCTAAGGTTCAGGATGGAAGTTCTGGTTAGACAGACCCAAGAGTAGCTTTTCATCCCTGTTATTAAACTGCTGCTTTCTTGAGCAGACACAGGCTAGCTCAGAATCATCTGCTTTTTAGATCTATATTCATATTACGAAAAGCAATTTTAGACCTCACTCTGAAGACCCAATTAAACTATATTCTTAATGAACCCAAATGGGATGCAAATATACTCCCCCCACCATATTTTACCGAATTAAATTTATATGAAAAAGGAGAACTGGGCAATTAATTGTTTTGCTAACTGCCCAATAACATAGCAAGTGCTGCCCACTTTGGAGTTTGCCTGGCTGGGAATACTGTAGTGAGGTTTGCAAAATGGCTTCCATTATAACCCTTGTTCCTAAGTGCTCTTAACTTGCTGAGAAATCCACCTTTTTAGCTAAACTATTTCATGCTACTGCTCTGCCTGAAGTTGACTGTGCATTTGTGTGTCTATGTTTGCTGATTTATCCCTTTGTTTTTGTTTTTTTAATTTGCTTGTTGAGTGGAAAAAATACACTTCAAAGTATTTTAGCCATGTTTTTAGTCATGGCTGTACCCGAACAGCAGAATTTTGAACGTTCGAAGCATGACTTGTAAACTCTGCTGGAGAAATCCGGTGTACGTCCCATCTTTTTCCATCACTCAGGTGAAATCCTTCAAAGTCAATTGCAAGCTTCAGTGGAGCCAGGTTTTCATCTCTGCATGTAGTCCAAACCATAGAAGATAACAATCTGGCCCAGTCTGTGCAGGTATAAATGGCTACACTTTTAGATTATAACCATAATTTAGGATCTGATCCTAATAAGTGTAGAGCATCCTCACCACTCATTGGGATTATATAATGTGATTGCAGGATCCTAAATTGTAATTACTTGAGACTTTCTTGCTAGTATTTTGTGCTGAATGTAATTTCTTTGCATGGAGCATAAATAATAATATACAAATATATGGTCTTCCTTCTGAGCTGGGGCATATTTATGAGCTGAGTGTCTCTCGTCACTCAGCAGGATAAAGAATAGCAGGCAACAAAATAAATACAATTGCCTTTATTACAAAAAAGGGAAAATATTTTTTATTCATGTGCAAAATTCTCAGTATAAACTTTTTAAAAGGAAGGTTATGGTGTGGATTGCTGCATTTATGTTTAATGTAAGAAAACAAAACATCAGCTGAGCCTAAATGTTAAGTGAAAATCAGTCCAAAGTGTTTTCCCAAATGCACACTTCATTATTATTTCTAACACTATTTGAATGGTACAGGCAGTGTCTGCTCATCAAAGTAATATGTAAAACAAACACTTATTTGGCACATCTCTATGAACTTGATGAAGATTCCAGATATGCTGTCTTGTAAATCTTACTGCCCCCTAGAGCTATAGCCAGCACTGAATTTTTCATAACCATAAATAATAATTTTATGGTCCACTCACTGGTGCCAGGTGCTGTTTCTATTGCTGCATGAACAGAACTGACTATATGGTGATACTCTAACTTGTTGTTTTTATTATTTGTATCATTGCAGTGCCTAGGAGCCCTAGTCATGGATCAGGACCCCACTGTGCCAGGTGCTGTACAGACAGAGAAAAAAGTCAGTGCGCGCCCCCGAAGAGTTTACAATCTAAATAGACAAGACAGACATAGGACACGAGCAGAGTGAACAAAGTGGTGGTGACAAACAGCATGTTAATTCCATGATTTTCTTTCTTCCTTAGGTGGGTATTGATGCTAACCGGATAAGCTAACTGGAAAGAAATGGAAGGGGGAAGGGGAAAGGGGACTTTGAGGGAAGTGAAGGAGACAGAGGAAGGCAGGGTTGGTGCAAACAGCCAATCCCCACAGAGCAGAAATAGTTCTCCAAAGGATTAAAGGTCCCTGCTTTGGCTGTGCCTGGTAGTCAGTGGTAGTGAGGGTATCACAATCTCCTCCAGAATAAATGAGGACTTGATTCTCCATTGCGTTACTCCAGTTTTATACCCGTGAGATTTCACTGAAATCAACGGAGTTTGATTGGTGTAAAATTGGAATGACTCAGGCCCTAAGTATTTTGTGATCCTCTAATGGAATTTACTTGTCTTGTGATCCATCTCTTACTGCTGAACCCAACTCATTTAAATGAATTCTTAAACAAAACTTAACAAAAATAAAGGTTTCCCCTGTAAAGGACTGGTTGGGGGAAGTCAACTCTATTTTTGCCTCTATTAAGGGGTAACTGTTAAGAGAGCCCTATAATGAAGGGAGCCGTACAGTCAGATTCTTCTTTTGTCTGGCTGCTTTGCACAATCATCCGTCATGGTAGGCCCCTTTATACAACTCTGGCATTGAAATGGGGCCTTAATGTGGACATGAGTGTGATTTACATCCACTCTAAGGCCCCTCCCTTTAGGGTAAATGAGAATCTGGCCCATGAAGTTTATATCACCTTCCCCAACTGTCTCTGCACATACACAATAGGTGCCTAACACTGTGAGGTGCTGAGAGCTTCTCACAAGGTTTTAAGTCCTCTGAACAGCATATGGGAGAGCTCACACGCCCCCCTGCCAAAAGACTGAAACCCACTATCCTAAATGTGAGTTGTATATTCTCTGCTCAGAGACCGCAGGGGGAGAGCAATGGTGTCTCTTCTGTCTCTGAGCCAAGGTCAGCCTGGAGCGCCTCTTCCTTTGTCTCTCTTGCCTGAAGAGATACCAAAGTAGCCTGGTAAGTGTCACAGTTCAGGGCATCTGGATCTGTATTTTCCCTTAGTGGCCCAGCAAGGGCACCCACTCTCAGGCTTCCAGCTCCCCAGCTGTTGCCTCTCTTGGGTGGAGACCCATGTCCCTCTCCCTTCTGACTGGGGTATTCCCAGGCTGCATGGTTCCTTGCCTTTGCTGTGTACATCCCAGCACAGACATTGGCTTCCTTTCTCTTTAGAAGTTGATAACAGGTGTTGTTGCTACATTTTTAAGTTACCACACAGGCTTTCATAGAAAGGTAAAAAGCATTACAAAACCATTAAAAACATACACACGTGCCAATGAACTTACCAGATATTCCCCCAGTGCAAACATGGAATCTGGCAGGTGCAGCCCTTCAAATCCCCACCCCAGGGGGATTCTCTGTGGTTACCAGTTCATCATAGCATCAGCTCAGAACAAACACACTCATCACATGTTCATACAGACCAGTGGTCTTTGACTGGGAGTTTCCAGAAGCAGGTAGTTACATCCTGGGGAGGGAGACCCTTGTATAGTATCTTCAAAAAGTTGGCTTCAGAAGAGAGAACTTGCATTCCCCTCACTTCAAGATATTCCTAGGAAATCCACTTCACACACATTGTTCCAAACAATCCTTTGAACCTTCCAGGGATTGCATTAATCTTGTCTTCTTGCTAAAGAAGTTTCATACAGTCTCACTCTAGTACAGAAACATTTCCATTTCTAATACAATGAACTCAAAGATATTAACCCTAACTCAATAAAGATTAACTTCATTCAGTGAGGTTTGCCATGAATTTCACAGTAGGATGTTAGATGATGAATGATATCATAAACAAGGTTAGATGAACTGCTTTAGATATAATATTTGACCCAAACCTTCACCAAGGCAGCCATCAAATCCAAACTGAACTTCCTAGAAATTTGCAAATGTTAGCTATTTTCTCTTCCATTTGGTTTCAATGGTATTAGTGTGTATATGTGTTGCAGAATCAGCCCCTCAGTGAGCCATATGATTGAACATCTACTTTTAAAATCACTATTGAAATCCATGTATTTGATGTTGCAATCATTTCTAGTCTAAAAACTGTTGTACTGTTTTGTTAGCTATTTATTTTCATTGTGAAATTAACTCTGAGATTATGAATGTAAATAAAGAAATGTTAAAAAATGTTTTTAAAAAACCCCAACCACTAATTTTAAGACTCTTGTTGCATTTTCTTTCCTCTGTCTTGATAGAGAAGCTCAGGAGAGTAATTTTAGTGACTATTATGCAAATATGTATGCAAAGTGTTATGCAAATCAAAAATTTTGCAGGAGTGATCCATTAGTGTTCCAACAAGAGACGATGTAAGTTCATTTTAAAAACACAGCAGGCATAAACAGCTTAATTTGGCTGAGAGATGAGAATATTCAACTCATTTGAAGCTCCCATTGTATTTTCTTTCTCATTTTGTAACTTTGTAATCTTGTGAAGGGGTATTCAGCCAGTGCACGGCAAGGAAAGGGTTCACTCTTTCTCTCTCTGAGCAGAATAGCCAGCACAGGTGTCTTCAGTGCAGGGCTTGTCAGGGAGCTCCGCTTTGAAAGGGATGTGGCTGGGCTTACCTGGAGAGAATCATTTTGCTGGGAGAATTTATAAAGAATTAAGCATTTGAATTCCTGTCTCTGGATTTTAGGTTGGCCCTGAGCCAGACCCAGCCTAGGACAATAGAAAGCTTTTTTGTTCTCATTTAATGAATTCTGCGAGAAACTTTCTGACCTCATTGAACAGATCCCCAAATTCATTGGTTTGTTTCTCCATCACCAGACAGTCACAAATGCCACCAGACAAGTCACAACATTCTGTGAGCTATAATATGGCCGTTGATTATTCATTTTAACATTCAGCCCTTGAATGGCACCTGCAAAACTTGTATCTGCATATAAATGGGCTAAGCTCTACTCCCTGATTGGGTAATGAGGGGAAATAGCCCTTTTCTCAATCTTATTTTGTGCGTTTACACACACACACGTCTTACACATCCAATGCACAGATATTGCAGCTTCAGTTCAGCCGACCTGTTCTGAAAATTTGGCACTTATTGTTGTGGAACAATTGTTCTTATCTATATTGCTGCTCTCACCTATAGTCTGCCTTTTGAACAAGACAGGAGAGTAATGAGGTTGGGGTCTTCTGGTATCCATATCTCCGAGTAACTTCAAATGTCCAAGTCTTGTAGTTACCTATGCAGGGCCGGCTTTAGGCCGATTCCCCCGATTCCGGACCCGAGCCTAAAAGGGCCCTGTGCCTGTGCCTAAAAGGGCCCCACACCTTAGGCGCCTTTTTAATTTTTAATTTTTTATTTACATACACAGCAGAGGTCCGGGTCTTCAGGGGCACTTTGGCGGTGGGGGGTCTTTCACTCACTCTGGGTCTTCGGCAACATTTCAGGTATTCGAATCGGGCCCCATAGTTCCTAAAGCCAGCCTTGCACCTATGAGTGAGATGAAGGCACCCTTGGTCCCACTCCACAAGGCATGTAAGCCCTCAAAGGGACTGAGGCTTTGCAATGCTAGGTGTCAATGCTTAACTATTAGGTGCCTAGAAAAACACTGCAAAAGCACCGTGATCCACAAAGCCTGAGTTAGATGCCTAGGCTCCTTATACAATGCGTGGGGAGAGATAGGCACCTAAGAGTGCAATCCACAAAAGCCAACATGCTAGGCACTGCCTGCCAGTATCTCCCATTGGAGATACTGACAAGGGGGGTGAGCCCTAAGCCTCTCATAGAGGTAGGTGACTAAGTCTGGGCTGCAGGGAGGCATCTGTCTCTGCGAATAAATGCTTAAAGTCGTTGGAGAGACAAGGTGGGTAATATCTTTTTTTGGAACAACTTCTGTTGGTGAAAGACACGCTTTTGAGCTTACACAGAACTGTTCTTCACGTCATTGGGTCAGAGAGAGAGAGTGGGAATGATCTGCTGCCCATTGCTTGGGGCAGGTGGAGACCCAAGAGTTCAGTCCCCCTGCTCCAATGTGGAACAACTTCAACAGGAGAGATTGAGGGAATGCCATATCACAATCTCTTATAGCTCAGTGGTTAGAGCTCTCCTGGGAGCAGGGAGAGCCCTGTTTAAATCATTTCTCTTCACCCCCCCCCGGCAGGGGAGGGGGAAATCAGGTGAGTGTTCTAACTACTGGACTAAAAATTATAAACTGGGCATTACCAGCACCACCACCTTCTCTGGATGGATTTTGAGTGGGACCCTATCAAGTAGGTGGCCTCTGACTATGCCTACTAGATTGGGCTCCATGTGAGTTAGGCACACAAATGCCCACCTTCCCCCACTTTGTGGATCGCTCTGGGGTTTTGGCAGGAGATGGGCATCTAGAGTGAGGCAGCAATGTGAATGCGCACAGTTTACAGCAAAAACTTAGCTGCTCAGTGAGTGTAGGCACCTACAGGGTTAGGCAGCAGCCAAGCAGGAGTTCTGTGGATCGCAGTGACGCCTAAAACTGGGTCCAAGTACCTTTGTGGATGTGGGCCCTAGCCATTTGTGCATGTTGTAAATTGTGGAGGGGAATTGTCTCCTTACCTCGGTGACGACCAGGCTATGCTCTGAAGTATAAGATCTTATTGCTGTTATCTTAACATGCATATATACATTAATTATGGTCACACAATTATCCAGCATTTTGAAAACCTCTCCTACAGTATCTGACTCTATTCCTTCTTGTGCATAGCTGCAAAAACAGTGTTATACATTTGAGGCTGTTTGGACCTTTAAAAAACAGTTTAGCACATGGCAAGATAGGAAAATTACCAACTGAGCATAGAGAGACAAGATGACTGAGGTAATATCATTTAGAGAGGAGCTTACACAGAGTTCTTCTTCAGGAGCTCTGTGTTCCTGGAAAACTTCTCTCTCTCTCTCACTAACAGAAGTTAAGTCTATGTCTACACTACGAAATTACTCCGATTTTACAGAAGTCAATTTTTAGGAACAGATTGTATAAAGTCGAGTGCATGCATCCACACTAAGCACATTAATTTGGTGGTGTGCGTCCACAGTACCATCGCAAGTGTCGACTTTCAGAGCAGTGCACTCTGGTACCTATCCTACAGTTCCCGCAGTCCCTCCTGCCCATTGGAATTCTGGGTTGAGCTCCCAATGCCTGATGGGGCCAAAAATTTGTCGTGAGTAGTTATGGGTAAATGTCGTCAGTCAACCCTCCCTCCATGAAAGCAACAGTGCTCCTGGCCGGCCTCCGTGAGGTCGGTCAGGGACACCCGGACAAAAATGGGAATGACTCACCAGGTCATTCTCTTCTTTAAGTTTTGTCTAATGGAGATTCAGTGCTGCCTAGAATATCGGGCAAGCCTACTAAAGAACCACAGATACAAGCGGCCGCTCTAGCTCAGAGCTCCAGACATCCCACAGAAATGATGAGCTGCATGCCATTCTGGGTGCCCGTACAACAACCCCACCCATTGCTTCCCTCCTCCCCCACCTCTCCTGGGCTACCTTGGCAGTTATCCCCCCATTTGTGTGATGAAGTAATAAAGACTGCATGAATATGAAATAACACTGACTTTATTGCCTCTGCAAGTGGAGATCAAAGGGTGGAGGAGAGGGCGGTTGTCTTACAGGGGAGTAGAGTGAACCACCATTCTGCCCTTGCTCAGCCTATAGTTGGACTGCTCCTTACTACTGTCCAGGCTTTATGGACAGTATGGACAGTATGGAGCAAGGGGTAGGCTGGGGTAGGTGTTTTGGCATTCTGTCTTTTGGAACAGAGTTCTGATAGCATGGATTCATCTCCCCATACAGCAATCAGATCCAGTACCTCCCATTAGGTCCATGCTGGAGTTCTTTTTCGATTCTGGGACTGCATGGTCACATGTGCTGATGAGCTCTGCATGGTTACCTGTGCTGATCAGCTCTCTATGCTAGGCAAACAGGAAATGAAATTCAAAAGTTTGTGAGGCTTTTCCTGTCTACCTAGAAGTGCATCCTAGTTCAGATTGCTGTCCAGAGCGGTCACAAAGGTGCACTGTGGATAGCTTCTGGAGGCCAATACCATCGAATTGCGTCCACGCTAACCCTAATTCGAAATAGCAATACCAATTTCAGCACTACTCCCCTCATTGGGGAGGAGTATAGAAATCGATTTTAAGAGACCTTTATGTCGACAAAAATGGCTTCGTTGCATGGACGGATGCAAGGTTAATTCAATTTAATGCTGCTAAATTCAACCTAAATTCGTAGTGTAGATGATGCCTAATATACTGGGACTGACATGGCTACACCAACATTGCCTACAGCTGAGCATAGGCCACCTGGATAATATCCCCCAGAACTGCTTGAGCACGCAGGTCAGGGTAGTGATTAAGAAGAGCATTGCTGACACTGTTATTTCCAGTATATAATTGTGGCAGCATCTCTACTACCAACTCAGAAAATAAATTAGGTAATTTAACCTCTTGCCTGACACATTTCTACCTTTCTACAGGGCAGGTTGGATGTGATCCAGGTTTCACTGTGCACCATGAATTCTGTATAATTAAAACAATAATAAAAAGAGAGCTAGATTCTGGCTTATTCACACTGGGCTAAATTTGAAGTATCTTTGAAATTGCTCTGGTTTTACGTTAGTGTTAAATGAAATCAGGCTCTGACACACAGTTTATTATTTGAATTACCCTTGTTCCTGAAACCTCTTTCCCAGATTAATAAATTTGAAGACCAGAAGGGATCATCTAGTTCTGGCCTCCTACATAACACAAGCCACAGAACTTCTCCAAAATAATCCTGTTTGAACTAGAGCATGCTTTTTAGAAAAAACATCAATCTTAATAAAGGCCCCATGATTCTAGGCATCGTACTACTCCGGGGGGAATCCTGCACCACTGGGCAATGCAGAATTTTGCAGAAATTAACGTTGTGTGTGCAGAATTTCCTTTCCCCCCACAGAAATGGGCTGCAGTGCTGCTGGCCACCACTGGACTTGGTACATAGGAGACACGGCTAGGGGGAGGGAGAGGGAGCTAGAGGCTGCCTGGCAGCTGTGGTTCCCAGCATGCCCTGAGGGAATGCAGGAAGCTCCATGCAAGCCTGGGACTGAGCATCAGGCTATTTCTCCCTCAGGATCCCTGGGCTCTGGGGTGGGGGATAGGTGTCTGGGCCGAAGGGGCCCTGTGGTTGGGCTCTGGGGAGAAGGGGATTTGGATGTATTGGCTGGGGGCGCCCTGCAGGTGGGTGCTGGGGGCACCCTGCAGGTGGCTTCTGGGGGGAGGGATTGTGGGTGTCTGGCCCCTCAGGGTGGGCTCTGCAGGGAGAAGAGAAGGGGGCAGAGAAACAGGAACTGGATTGTCATAGGGGTTTCTTTAACTTCCTAATCCTGGGGGAAATTTTGTGTATGTCTGTATTGTTACAGACATACTTGATGACAGATATTTTGAAATAAATTACCAAAATAATTAAAATTGGCGTAATGTAATTTTGACAAATAAAATTTGCAGAATTTGTAATTATTTGGGCACAGTGGCCCCAGGAGTAACTGAACAAACACCGAGTAATAGACAGATGCTATCCCAAAGAGCTTACAATCTAAATAGATAAGACCAACAATAGACAGGAGAAAGGGACTGTAACTATTTCCATTTTTCAGATGTGGAACCGAGGCACAGAGAGATTCTGTGATTTGTTCATATATGAACTGACCTGAGATCTTCTGAGTCCCAGTCCACTGTCACAAGCACAAGACTATCCTTCATCTCCTTCATCAATCAAACCAAAAGTGAAGTCTAAGACAGTGATGTATTGAAGTTATTTTTTGGTAAAAATGAGATGTCATGGGAGAAAATACTGAAGAAATATGACTGTGTGGTATTGAATTTGTACCAAAGACATTTGTAACAGTAGTGGATTAAATGCCAATTGGCAACAAGATACTGATGAGCAGTGAAAAAAATAGAACAAATATTTTTAACAGCTGATCAATAATATTGACTAGAAGGTGCTAAATGAACTGGACAGAGCTGGTGCGTGTTGTGGATAATTGCCACATTGCCTATAAAAATTTATCTTTGCAATTTAAAAATAAAGACTTAATTGAAGCTGCCATTGATTTGAAGCAATGTGATTGCTCCTGAAGCCACCGAGTCTATGATTGTTTCTGTGGAAATGACAAGCCTTTGAATGCAGCCTGTGTGGGGCTTTGATATAATTATAATCCCTTACAACTCTGCATGCAAAGGAAGGGTCAGGTCTACAGTGAATTCGGTGCAAATGGGGAAGCAAGTGCTGTGTTTTGTTTTTCATCCCTCATCTCAGCTAAGGAGAAAAACTACTGTGGAGTTTTCTGTGGTGGTGTCACATTTCCTGGTTGGGGAAGCTTCCTGGGGTGTTGCCATAACCCCCTGTAGGGAATCCTGCAGTTACTGAAGGAAGGTAACTCCCAGGAAGGAAAGAACAGCTGTCTAGAGTCAACTACGGACTGCATTCAGATTGATACCAGGCCAAGAAAGAAGGCATAGAAAGCCTTCTATGCTGAGGGAAATTAG
The DNA here is from genome assembly GCF_025201925.1 of Gopherus flavomarginatus. NCBI lineage: Eukaryota > Metazoa > Chordata > Testudines > Testudinidae > Gopherus > Gopherus flavomarginatus. Next base: position 85,327,729 of record NC_066618.1, read on the forward strand.
AGGAAAGCTACTGAAAGTAAATGCAAATGCATGTTGTTGCTAGAAGTTATTGGCAAAATAGGGCCAAATCTTGACTCACTCTGTATAAAGTGCCCTCTGTGAAGTTTCGAGAGGAACTGAATCCTTCACAGGCTCCATTGGAGCCACTCTGAAGCTACTACCACAGCCCATGAGCTACAGTCCCTTTGCTGCACTCTGCCACACATCCTCCCGAGCCGGTTGGCAGAAACGCCTGTGCTGTATGCTGTGTATAGCTCTGCTTACTGTACATTGAGATGACTGCTGTTTGCATTGCTTGTATAGCAACAGAAAATATAGAGCTCCAATAGTTGTTTTCTTTATATTTACTCATCAGGACAGCTGTTCATTATGTCCATGCTTGCTAATGGAAAGCTACAGTTACAATTATTTTCAGAGAATGTTTTACATAAAATCCCCCATAATGATTACTAAAGCTCACTCAATGTGATTTGCCAATAAACAGTGTGGACTAATGTAACTATAATATAGTTCCCTAGGGACCTGTATTTAAATTATTGATCAAAGAGCCAGTGGGGAGTTAAAAGGCAAAGAGATTGAACTACATATCAGATTTAAACAGGACAAGACTTACCATATCTAGGAACTCACTCCCACAGCTGTTTAAATGGCAGGAAGCAACGCATATCTTTATATATTTCAAAAGCATTATACAATGGAAGAACAGGCTGAGATATACGTGGAAAAATATCTCAATTTCCATGTATTTGTTTCCTGTTTGTTAAGGCAATGGCAAAATTTCCAATGACTTTATAGGAAGCAATACCTAGCCCATCGGTGCTGTGAGAATTTGATGGGACTTGGACACCAAAATCATTAGCTCAGTGTTAAATGCTTGGATAGACAAGCAGGTCTTCAGGCTGAACAGGAGTGAATTACAGAGACAGATTTGAAATTCACCACTTTATATAGTAGCCAATTGTCCTGCAACTGTCTGTGTCTGGAACGTATTTAACTTATTTTGTGGATTTTTGCCATCAAAATAATAAATGATGCATATGTGCACACGCACACAATTTATGTTAAAAAACGTTAAAGTTGCAAAGTCAAACATTGAAAAGTTAGGAAAAGCCAGAATTAAGGAAGTCCATGCAACCTTAACTTGGCTCCCTTGTGCAAATGCATGATAGTACACTCTCTAATTACATGATCACACACTATTTTTGTCACAAGATCCCCAACTGCATTCAATTCAGTGCTCTCTTAATGAGAAGCTATTCAACAGTTTTTTACCCTCATTTTGCAATGTGTGGCCCCATGCCTTAGCTAATGCACGCAATTCAAACTCTCCTTTGAAGACAGAATTATTAATTTCCTCCTGGGCTTTTCTATGGTATCTGAGAGCTTCACAGATATTAATTAATTTATTTTCCAGCTCCCCTGTGAAGCGAGGGGATGTTGTTAACCTCCCTTTACAGAGGGGAAACTGCAGCACAGAGATTAAGGTCTACAGTGTCCACTAATTTTGGGAGACCCAAAGGACCTGCTTATTCAGAGCACTTAGCATTATTCACGACTTTATATAACCATCAGAGCTCCCTCTAACTTCAGTTGCAGCTGTAAATGGGCTCATCACCTCTGCATATCAGATCCCCAGATCTCAAGTCAGGCACAGGAAACGTCAATTTCACCCATGATGCCAAGTTGAACTAGAAATATATTTACCTGCTCAGTCTCATCCAAGTTCTGATATTCCAAGGGAACCAGGCAATGACCTAATGTCATACCTTTTAAGTGCTCACTAAAAGCTTGTTAGGCCTGGTCTCGTCAGCACTGAGGTCGATAACAAGACTTCCGTTGATTTCAGGGGTGGCACATCAGATCCCAACAGAACATAATAAAGACTTACCTTTTCCTCAGTGATCTCAGGAGTCCCATCATGCAAAATGCTGAGACTTTGAGGAGCCTGATATTCACTGTGTCTTGCAAGATGGTGCTTTTGATTAAACAAGAGGTATATCTCCCACTTACTGTACCTGTACGGTCTTGTGAAGCAATAGGAACCCTCTAAGTATCTCTTTAACTCTTTGTCACTGATGTAATGAGAATTCCTATCATTAGAGGCAGGAATAGAGAAATCTGTATAATTAAGACCACTCAATGCTTCCCATTATAAGAGCTTGCTTCCAGTTGCTTATATCTTTGCCAGACTTTAACCATTTGAGCTGAAAGATTCCATGCTGGTGTTGGCTTCAGGGTGAATTTTTCTGGAACGTTTCAGCCAAAATGGTTTAGTGATTTTCAAGAACAAGATTAAAGAAAAATATATTGGTTTTACCCATGTTGAAAATTCTGGTGTCTTTAAAAAAGCTCTTGCACTCTCGTGCTTCAGAGCAGGGACCTGAAGTTCAGCTGTGGGAGTGGCCTTTGTCTCAGGGATATGCTTTTTGCTGTCCTGGTGAAAAGACACACAAATTTGATCAAGCCATACTCCTCTGAAAAATCTGTTTGCACATGCTTAGTAAAGACACGTTAGAGCAGGGGTCTCAAACTCAATTTATCTTAGGGCCAGTGCCAGTCCTCAAATCCTTCCAGCAGGCCAACAATATCACTGAAGATGGTGTTCAGAAAAGAAAATGTTTATATTGTATTTTTTATTTAGAATTTCTTAGAACTAATAAAAGCGTCACACAACTTTACACAATTCTTCACTTGCCAGAGAGTTTTTCATGTTTGCCAGACATATGGCAACGCTTAAGTTCTGTCAGTTTGTTGATGTTTGGCCTCAGTAACTGAGCAGTTGAAACCTTCAGGACTGCAGCAAGGTGTGCATCGGATAGTTGTGCTCAGTATTTTGACTTGTTTATATTCATTGTGGAAAAGAGTGACACTGCCTCCATGGTTGACTCTGCCTGGCAACTAATGATGCTGCCTCCATAGCTGACTCTGCCCGGTGACTAGTGATGGTATCTCTCTCTCTCTTTCTCTCTCTCTCTGTCTCAGGTAATGGGAGCTGTGAGCGGGGAAGGCAGTGCCTGCAGCAGACATCAGGCCGTGTGTCTGCATGGGTCTCTCCTCCATGGGCTGCAGTGGGGAGGTTCTCGGGCCTCAGATGGCCCACAGGCCAGGACTTTGAGACCCCTGTGTTAGAGTGTCACAGATAAATTCTCCAAAGACTTCATCTGCACTGAGCAGGCTCCAGCCCAGGGATACACAGACTCAGCAGGACTTTTCCTGCAAGTCTGCTTCTAGCTGCCGCAGACTAGGGTAGGGCTTGGCACTGGAATGGAGACCAAAAAGCCTCTCTTGGGCTGTTCTCAATGCTCCCTCCTTTGGGCCCAGACAGCATGGAGAAGGAGGCTGCCTGACTCAAATGCAGACGAGACAAGGGCCAGATTTGGGAGAGTTGGTGGGAGGGAGTAGATTGGAACAAAGAACTGGATAGTGGTGGAGACTGGAACTGAAGGGGCTATAGCAGGAGGTGAGAGAAACTGGGACTGGGAGTTGGGGGGGAAATTCTGGGCCTGTCTGGACTCCAGGAGTGTAATATATACTAGCTTATTCCAAACATATCCACTATATTGTTTGTTGTTTTGTAGCCTGGTCAGAATAACATTTGTTTATACACCTATGGAAGTTGGGGATAAATTTACGATACATTAGCAAAAAAAGATGTTTAAGTGATTGAATAACTGAGAGGCCTCAGGAAAGAATCAGCATTTGCAGCTTGCAGTACATTATGTTGAGTTTGGTGGATGATTTCTGTTTTGAGGTTTGTGCACCCATCTGAGACTGGAGGTAGTTCATAGACGCTTTTCTTAATTGCATTTCCTTAACTATTTTCATATAAAAAAATCCTAGCTGAAATGCTGATGCTCTATTTTTCAAGGAAAAGATGGCTAGATAATATGTGTAGTAGGGTGATTTCTTCCTGCTACAGAATGGCTCTAAAATTGATTAATGGGAGGGCTGGAGATCTAAAATGATAAGGACATATTGATGAAGAAAGCGGCTAATATTTGCCCCCAGGCAAAAACAATACGAATATTTCCAGCTCCTCTAGTGCATTGTGAAAATGTATTCATATCACTATCCCGCATTTTAAAAGATTTAGAATCACAATCAGAATTTTTAAGAGAGTTCTTCTGGGTTTAATTACATTTATTCTGTATTGATACCATAAGATTTGAATCTTTGCTAGGCTGTCACAAAGGCATTGGTAGTAGAATTGTTTTGGGGTAGAGCACAGGGAAACACACTTATGCAACGATAGAAGTTTAAATATATTGATAGATATAGGGGTGATAGTAGTGAGGAAGAGTGATGGAAGTCTACTCCTTATTTGGGGTTTCTACAGTGCCTACGACAATGGGCCTCAATCCCAACGGGGGCCTCATGGCACTATTGTAATACTGCTGCTTACTACTTCCAGTGCCTAGTCATTAGGATCCAGCTCCCTCGTGGTTGCTACCTCTCTTTCTCGTTCTATGAGCTGTAATTTTCCACATTTAATTTTTCCTTTGCCTATGTGGGTCTACTATTCTAGTCTTTTGGTAGCACAAGGATTATGGAATAAAATTTAGGCTGGAAAAAACAGGAAAAACTTTGACAGTGGAATCCACTAGGCTGTGGAATGGTTTCCTGTACAAAATGGTAGAAACCCCATCGCTTCTCATATAAAACTGGTTTATCCAAAGCATAGGAAAGCAGTGTAGAGAAAATACTATGGAGAATGATCCTGCACTATCAGGAGGATGGAAGAGAGGACCTAACCGCTCTTTGCTATCTCTAGGTTCTATGATATCCAACAAAACTGATAATCACATTTGCTGGATGACTCTGCTAAAATCTTTGAACTGTGAAATAGTTAACAACGCTGTCACCGTATCTGTCATTGCTGAGCTTCAGAGTTCTCTGTTGCATTGGAGGGATTTACTTCACATCTTTTACAGCACTTGTTCTGGAGTCTCTGTCTGCAGAGTCAGGAAGTCCACACTGCATCAGATCATGTTTGAAAGTCCACAAGAAAGATTAAAGGATTAGAGAACATGCCTTATAGCGATAGACTCGAGGAGCTCAATCTATTCAGCTTAACAAAGAGAAGTCTAAGAGGTGACTTGATCGCAGTCTATAAGTACCTACATGGGGAACAAATATTTGATAAATGGGCTCTTCAGTCCAGCAGAGAATGGTGTAACATGATCCAATGGCTGGAAGTTGACTCGAGACAAATTCAGACTGAAAATAAGGTGTACATTTTTAACAGTGAGGGTAATTACCTATTGGAACAATTTACCAAGGGTTATGGTGGATTTTCCGCCACTGGCAATTTTAAAATCAGGACTGGATGTTTTAAAAAGATCTGCTCTAGGAATTATTTTGGGAAAGTTCTGTGTTATATAGGGGATCAGATTAGATGATCATGGTGGTGATCCCTTCTAGCCTTGGAATCTATGAATAGCTGCAAAGGGCAGGTCTAGCAATTTAGTTTGCTGTAAAATGAAAGCTTAAGTTTTGCAGAAATTAAATGGGGGACAATAGAAGAGTGTTGGAGTGGTGTTCTGGGCTGTTCTAATTAGTTTTGAAACCAGGACAAATGTCATTAAATCTAATTACTGGGGAAAGGGGAACTGCAGTCTAACCAGCAATACTTTGCAAGTTATTGAGCAAATCATTGACCCCAACACAAAAGTGTAGGGAGCCCATCCCAGGGTTAACTGTTCATGGGGGCAGATGGAAATGTTTGAAAAAAACTTTGACATGTGGCTAACTTGTGCTATGCCTGGGAGTTTTGCTGGAAAGGCAGTGGTAATTGATTGGAATGGCTTGTGTAAACACAAAGCAATATACAGTATGAGCTAGTGTGGTCTTTTGACTGTCTGAACGGAACCTGCTCCTGTGCAATGTTTATTTCCACACAAAAGGCTGATTTTTAAATCAAGGATTTTGAAAGCAAGCACCAGCCCTAGTCAACAAATATGACTGCTAGATAATCAGCTATGTTCTGTCATTAGATATTAGAGTGAATTCTGTTTTCATTCACTGGTCCTATCGCATTTACTATAGAAAGCAGAATCCAGCCCTTTGTGCGAGTGCTGGATACTTAAATATACATCAGAGAACTGTGAAACTATAAGTTGAAAGTCTTGCAAACTGTTTGCCATGAAAATACAGATTCTTCACAAAATTTGGATCTGTGCAAAATCTGTTAATAACTTCCATTCATCCTACTTTTGTTATATTTTAGGGAAATCATCAGGTTTTGAAAATTATGCCTCCCTTCTGTTTCTTCTGGGAGCCATTTTTTTCAGCAGAACAACTTGTTGCCCTGATGAAAATGAAAGCTGGAGCATTTGATAAGACACAAGGTGGGTTTTACTTTCAAAAATGTGAAGAATGGAGGATGAGCACACCAGATTTTCAAAAATGCATCGTGGCGGAAGCTCACCTGGTACAAACCAATATAGCTCTGTTGACTTCAACCTACCTATGCCATTTTACTCCAATATTTCCTCTAATGTTGTCAGTGGTGACAATTTTGTCCCTATAACCTAAGTCTGCCTACGTTACAGTCTTTTCCTGGATTTTAATTAATATTATTATTATTTATTATTTATTTTAATTTTATTTTTAGATTAAATGATATCCATTTACTCGAGTTTCCAAATAAATGAAAAAGCTCTTATCTGTAATATTCCATTAGATATATAAGTACATATATATTTCTCTCCAGTGGGGAGAAGGCCCCAAAACTAGCAAAAAGCTTAAATTTAAGCACATATGTAAAGCCTGAGAGTAACCAAACCTGATTTCAGCAAAGCACTCAAGTTATTGCTTAACTTCAAGCATGTACTTAAAGTGATTTGCTAAACCACAGCCTAAGAGCTTAATCTGTGATATATAATGATTTAAATGTATATCTTAAAAGTTTAAAAATAAAGTCAGCATACAAAGTTTGAGATGGTTTTACAAAACATTTAGGTGAAACTTGTTAACCAAATCCAGCACCAGTAAAAACTGGACTAAAAAAATCACTAAAAATTTATTGTTGCTGGTAGGAACTGCTGTGGTGATTTTATTTGTTATATAGGGAGGGTTCTGCAAATCCTGGCATGATCCCTGGTAAACAGAAAGATTTGATGAGGTTATTTTTAATTTTTTTAAAAGTGAAAAGGAGTGGAAAGCCAAAATAGTGCCTCGCGTTAACCTATCAAAGGAGAGGAATCTTAAAACGAATGTATTTTTAAAAACATCATTTTTTTCACACCTGTCTTCTGAATGAAGTGGGCAGGTTTTAGCTAAAATAAATTTCCAGAATAAGCAGACTACTCTAAAGAATAAAACCAAAACAAAATATCAGCAATCATTGAAACCAATAAGGCACTGGCACGGGCAACATGTAATAGATTAATGCTATAAAATGGTGAGGGATTTAGGGAGCAGAAATTGCTACAAATTCCATTAGTTCAGGAGAACTCCCTGTGGAGACAGAGATGTCAGTCATAATGCTATTACTGAAAAGGGACCACAGAGTATGAATTGCAAAGAAGCTATCAGCAGGTTGTATAAAATCTGGCTTCACTTGTGGTGACAAAGATTGGCGAACACTCTCCCTTCCTTGTAAAGCAAAGCTGGGTGAGAAATGATTTTCCCATCTTGCACAGAGACAAACCCCACATCGTATGTGGGTGCCATAAACCACCATACTACAGAGTCAGTCTCTCCCTTCCCCCCAGGAATGTTTAATTATATAAACAACATGGCTCAGTTCCAACAGCAAAGATTGTGAGAGGCAGACACTCAGCTGGGATGTGGTATAGTCAGGTTCAAGTCCCTGCCTTGACTCAAGTAAAACAAGGAGTTAAACAAGGGTCTCCCACATCCCAGGTGACTGTCATAACCACCAGCCTATTGGCTTTCTGGATGCTTGTTCTCTAAAAATTTGGTTTCAATTAATCAGTATTTTCTGACCAAAAACGTGGTCCATCAAAAAATTTCCAACCAGTTCTACTGGAAAGTCTGTTGAATGACTAGATCAAACTATATGCTTCGAATACTGAAATACCATTCCCATGTTTCTTTAGTTTGCTTTTCCCCATTAACTTATTACCAAAACTAGTTGAATTGTTCTTTTTAAAAGAATTATTTTCAATGACCCCGAGGCTGGTGCAAGGTAGTCGCTGGAGACTGAAATCCTTTCTGTGCGCACAGGACAGGAACGGCAGAAACAGAAATAACTGTAATTGAGCTATTTAGTGTATTGGATCCAGCGAGTGGGACTGAAGAAATTAAACTACATTTCATTAATGTTTTCTTAAAGGTGTGATATATGAGACTGTGAAATAGTAATATAAGGGAAATGGTGGAAGCACCATTAGTTGAGTCATTTAAAATTCTCCTGGACAAAGCCCTGGAGAATATATTGTAGAGAAGGAACAAGCCTGTACTGTCCACAGGAGACGGACCAGGTCCTTTCTGTCTTTAACTTTTGTTATTCAGTGGGAGCTAAATCTGGAGAGTTAAAGAGAAAAACCCAACAAAGGCCTAACTATTAGTTATAGGCTTGATACTGAAATTATTGGATGAAATTCTGAGAGTGTTGTTATGCAGGTGATCAGATTAGATGATCATAATGGTCCCTTCTGGCCTTAAAATCAATTAATCCTATATTCTTAGTTCACATGACTCATCCTTACTCATGAGATTAATCCAACTGAATGGTATGGGACTACTTGCATGAGTTGAGTTTGCTTATCAGTAAGGTTTGCGTATTTGACCCTGAGGTGAAGAACCAAGAAGAGTAGAATAAATTTACATAGGAGTAAGATGTTACAGAAGATGACCGCGGACTCAGTAATAACCAACAATTGGCAATAGGAATGTATTGAGAAAATAGATATTGCTTTAAAAAAGGAAATTTAATTCTTTATCTCAGTGTTCACATCGGAGGATAGCAGATAGCTGCCAATAATAGTGATAAATTTCCCAAAAGAGGAGGAAGAGAAGAAGATGACAACTTGCCAAAGGAAATCAGGATCACAGCAGAAGAGATGATCAAGAGATTTGAACGTCTGAAAACTGAACTCCTGGGCCAGGTAGAAACTATCCGAAGAATTGTGAAGGAAATTAAAAGACAAGAACATCTTTAACAGCTATATTTAAAGTATTTGGAAGCAGGAAAGTGACAGTATTCAGGCACTGGAATGAAACTTATGTAAGACCTGTTTTTAAGAAGAGACCTAGAAATGATCCAGGAAATTGCGAAGTGATAAACTTAAGTTGAGCATTAGGAAAGCTACTGAGGATACAAATCAGGAAGGCTGATTTATTTAAACAGCATTACGTGGAAATGAATGAATGGAGATCATGGAATTGATTCTGTTACCTCTTCCACCTATTACGTTACATTTCTCAGCATTTTTAACATAAAAGCTTTTAATGTTCTGCCCATTGGTGAGAGTCCTCAGCAAGGATGTGAGAGACCTGGGTTCAATGCCCTCCTCTGCCTGCTGTGGAGCAGGGATTTGAATTTGGATCTCCAGCCTCCCAGGTAAGTAGGGCTCTCAAGCTAGTCCCTTAAAGCTGTTCCACTTTGTGTAACTATTTTATTTAAATACTCACGGGGGCAGACCATGTGTGAAAATGACTATAGTCTAGTGGTTAGGGCACTCACCTGGGAGACCTGGGCTCCAGTTCCTGCTTAAGTATTTTTGAAGGAAAGGGTATCCCCTGTCCATCCCCCAGCATGGATCTCACAGCACCTGGCTGCCTGTGATCCTAAGCTGCATGACCACAGCTCCCCAACCTGCCACTCACCTGCCAGTGCCATGGAGACTCTGAGGCAGCAGCACAGCTCACACTGTTGCTTGGGCCGCGGCAGCAGCAGCTAGGCTCAGGCAGTCAGTGCCTCGTGCCAAGGAGCAACCAGACTCAGCATAGATGCTTGGGAATTTCCCATGAAGGTGGCTCTCAGTACCTGGAGCTGGCCTGGCCTGTAGGGGCAGGGCTGCTCCAGCGCAGGCATCTCAGAGCTCTGGTGCACACACCGTGCACCAGCTTCTGCCCTTGAGCCCCCTCCTGCCTTATGTTGCATGTCCACATAAATCTGGTGGGAGCCAGGTTTTCTTCCAGAGCCCTAGAGGCAGTGGTGGTGAAGGCGGTGGCTTCTCCTGAGAGGAATCAATAGTCGCGATGGCATTGGTGGTGTAGGTTCACACAGGCTCAGATTTGGGTGGGCCTGGATGCTAATTGGGTGGATCACGGCACACCCATGACTATGCCTTTGGGGTGTGCTATGGGGAAAGAGAATGGGAGGGCCTGTCACAGGGTCTGTCAGGCCTTCAAAGCCCTATAATGGAGGCATCAGCACACTGATATTCCATGGCTCAAGGAAAACCCACTCAGACCAGGCCACCTCGAGGCCCTGAAGTTCCAGGAGGAGACATTGATCATTCAGGACCAGCAGGCCAGTTAAGGAGGCTTGCCTGCTTCTTCTCAGTGGCAGTGTGGGGTGACATGAAATATATCACTGGAAAATGAGTGATTACTGATCCTCAATATCCTTACATGATGTGCATATGGGGTATGTACAAAGTGTTAGGGATATGTGCTAGAATTATGTTCTTAAAAATGTGTTTGGAAAGCTATGCATAAGCCCAATCTGCTCTAGACAAATGTATATTTGTTTGTCTGACTGGCTTGACTGTCAGGCAGAGACAAAGGTACATTTGCATAAAAGGTGAACAAAGTAATGACGCTAATTCAACATTCTCCAGCTTGGAAGAACCAGTATGAAGTCTTCACTAGACCACACGGCATCTGTTCCAAACAGGAGAAAAGGAACTTTACCTGAGAATACATTTCAAAGGGCTACTAGTCTATAAAGACAGGAGATCTGAACCCCAAAGACTAAGCAATTGAATCAATTGATTTTATACCATATTACTGTATTATAAAAGTGTATTGAGTAATGTGTTTTATGAAAGACTGTGACACACTGGTGATTAATATCATTGTGAAATGTATGTGCTAACACTATATAAGGAATTATGGATATTTGCTAATATTATGCTTTAAATTCTGTGACCATGCAAAGAAAGAAATAACTTTTTTTCCTAGACAGGAGGGAAGGTAGCACAGGGAATTAAAACAGTGGAAGCCCCATTTAGATACAGGTCAGCAGGGGGATGGGAAGTCTACAGGAAGGGAAAAACAGCATGAGGTCATAGAATCATAGAAGATTAGGGTTGGAAGGGACCTCAGGAGGTCATCTAGTCCAACCCCCTGCTCCAAGCAGGAACAACACCATCTAAATCATCCCAGCCATGGCTTGATCAAGCCGGGCCTTAAAAACCTCTAAGGATGGAGATTCCGCCACCTTCCTGGGTAACCGATTCCAGTGCATCACCACCCTCCTAGTGAAATAGTTTTTTCCTAATATCCAACCTAAACCTCCCCCACTGGAACTTGAGACCATTGTTTCTTGTTCTGTCATCTGCCACCACTGAGAACAGCCTAGCTCCTCATCTTTGGAACCCCTCTTCAGGTAGTTGAAGGCTGCTATCAAATCCCCCCTCACTCTTCTCTTCTGAAAACTAAATAAGCCCAATTCCCTCAGAATTCTCCTCGTAAGTCATGTGCCCCAGTCCCTAATCATTTTCGTTGTCCTCTGCTGGATTCTCTCAAATATGTCCACATCCTTTCTGTAATTGTGGAGGGGAAGAGGGAGAAGTGGACGCAATACTCCAGATGTGGCCTCATCAGTGCCGAATAGAGGGTAATAATTACTTCCCTCAATCTGTTGGCAATGCTCCTACTAATGTAGCCCAATATGCCATTAGCCTTCTTCTTGGCAACAAGGGCACACTGCTGACTCATATCCAGCTTTTTTTCCACTGTAATCTCCAGGTCCTTTTCTGCAGAACTGCCACTTAGCTACTTGGTCCCCAGCCTGTAGCGGTGCATGGGATTCTTCCTTCCTAAGTGCAGGACTCTACACTGGTACTTGTTGAACCTCATCATATTTCTTTTGGCCCAATCCTCCAATTTATCTAGTTCAATCTGGACGCTATCCCTACCCTCCACCTTATCTACCTCTCCGCCCAGCTTAGTGTCATCCACGATCTTGCTGAGGATGCAATCCATCCCATCGTCCATTAATAAAGATGTTGAACAAAATGGGCCACAAGACTGACCCCTTGGGCACTCCGCATGATACCAGCTGCCAGCTAGACATTGAGCCGTTGATCACTACCCATTGAGCCCGACGATCTAGCCAGATTTCTATCCACTTTCTAGTTCACTCATCCAGTCCATACTTCTTTAACTTGCTGGCAAGAATACTGTGGAAAACCGTGTCAAAAGCTTTGCTAAAGTCAAGATATATCACGTTCACCACTTTCCCCATATCCGCATAGCAAGTTATCTCATCATAGAAGACAATCAGATTGGTCAGGCATGACTTGCCCTTGATGAATCCATGCTGACTGTTCCTGATCACCTTCCCTTCCTTCGAGTGCTTCAAAATGGATTCCTGGAGGACCTGCTCCATGATTTTTCCAAGGACTGAGGTGAGGCTGACCGGTCTGTCATTCCCCAGATTCTTCTTCTTCGTCTCTTTTTTTAAAGATGGGCACTATATTTGCCTTTATCCAGTCATCCAGGACCTCCCCCGATCTCCAAGAGTTTTCAAAGATAATGGCCAATGGCAACGCAATCACATCAGCCAACTCCCTCAGCACCCACAGATGCATTAGATCCGGACCCATGGACTTGTGCATGTCCAGCTTTTCTAAATAGTCCTTAACCTGTTCTTTCACCACTGAGGGCTGCTCACCTCCTCCCCATACTGTGCTGCCCAGTTGCAACAGTCTGGGAGCTGACATCTGTGAAGACAGAGGCAAAAAAAGTACTGAGTACTTCAGCTTTTTTCACATCTGTCACTAGGTTGCCTTCCCCATTCAGTAAGGAGCCCACACTTTCCCTGACATTCTTCTTGTTGCTAACATACCAGTAGAAACCCTTCTTGTTACTCTTCACACCCCTTGCTAGCTGCAACTCCAATTGTACTTTGGCCTTCCTGATTACACCCCAGCATGCTTGAGCAATATTTTCATACTCCTCCCTTGTCATCTGTCTAAGTTTCCACTTCTTATAGGCTTTGTTCTTCTGTTTAAGCTCACCGAAGATTACTCTATTAAGCCAAACTGGTCGCCTACCATATTTGCTATTCTTTCTGCACATTGGGATGGTTTGTTCCTGTGCCCTTAATAATACTTCTTTAAAATACAGCCAGCTTTCCTGGACTCCTTTCCCCCTCATATTAGCCTCACAGGGGTCCTGCCCATCAGTTCCCTGAAGGAGTCAGAGTCTGCTTTTCTAAAGTCCAGGGTCCACATTCTGCTGCTCACCTTTCTTCCTTTTGTGAGGATCCTGAACTTGACCATCTCATGGTCACTGCTACCCAGGTTGCCACCCAATTCTACTTCCCCTACCAATTCTTCCCTGTTTGTGAGCATCAGGTCAAGAGGAGTATGGCCCTAGTTGGTTCCTCCAGCATTTGCACCAGGAAGTTGTCCCCAACACTCTCCAAAAACTTCCTGGATTGTCTGTGCACTGCTGTATTGCTTTCCCAGCAGATGTCAGAGTGATTGAAGTCCCCCATCAGAACCAGTGCCTGTGATCTGGAAACTTCTGTTAGTTGTCTGAAGAAAGCCTCGTCTACCTCATCCTCCTGGTCCGGTGGTCTATTGCAGACACCCACCTTGACATCACCCTTCTTGCTCTTGTCTCTAAATTTAACCAAAAGACTCTCAACAGACTTTTCTCCAGTTTCATACTGGAGCTCTGAGCAATAATACTGCTGTCTTATATACAGTGCAACTCCTCCACCTTTTCTCCCCTCCCTGTCCTTCCTGAACAGTTTATACCCATCCATGACAGTGCTCCAGACATGTGAGTCACCCCACCAAGTCTCTGTTATACCAATCACATCATAGTTCCTTGGCTGTGCCAGGACTTCCAATTCTTCCTACTTGTTTCCCAGGCTTCTTGCATTAGTGTACAGGCACCTAAGATAACTAGTCAATTGCCTTACTTTCTCAGTATGAATCAGGAGGCCTCCCCTGTTGCACCTTCCTCCCTGTGTTTCCTCCCAGTACCCCACTTCCCCATTTATCTCCAGGCTTAGGTCACCATGTGACATTATTGATATAAACTGGGACCATATAGAACATGGTTTGCAACCAAGGTCCTGTAGTGGCACCAAATCCTATGTAAAGGGGGTCATATAAGGTGTCTAAGACCAGGGTATGGGTCACTGATTATGATTATGCTGTTTGTATGTCTGTATAATTTTGTAGTTGAAGTTATGAATATTGGCTGTATACTGTCTATATTTCAAACTTGTGCTGTGTTACTGGGAGAGATCCCAGACAAGTGGGTGTTAGCTCTGCTTAGCCTGCTTAATGGCCCATTAAGGACCATCAGCTACACAATTGACCCATTGAGAGGAGGCAGATACGCCTTGTGACTCAGCAGGGTGTGCAGAAACTGGCCCATGTGATTGCAAACTCCATTTTGCTGTAATTTTCCACAGTAAGAACAAAGAAGTGTTCTTACACCTACCTGGGAAAGCCTATATAAGGCTGATGCCTCATCTCCATCTTGTCTTCAATTCTGCTTCCTACATCTGGAGGGACTTTGCTACAAGCTGAAGCTCTACACAAGGGAATGATGACCCATCCCAGTGGGGGATGTTCTCCAGAGACTTGATTTGAACCTGCAGTTTACTCCATCACTGCTACAAGCCTGAACTAAGAACTTTGCCATTAAGGTATGTAATTGATTCCATTTAACCAATTCTAGCTCTCATTTCTACCTTTTTCCTTTTATGAATAAACCTTTAGATTTTAGATTCTAAAGGATTGGCAACAGCGTGATTTGTGGGTAAGATCTGATGTGTATATTGACCTGGGTCTGGGGCTTGGTCCTTTGGAATTGAGAGAACCTTTTTCTTTTACTGGGGTGTTGGTTTTCATAACCATTCATCCCCAGGACGGATGGCAGTGGTAGTGACACTGGGAGAGTGGAGTGTCTAAGGAAATTGCTTGTGTGACTTGTGGTTAACCAGTGGGGTGAAACCGAACTCATTTTTGTCTGGCTGGTTTGGTTTGCCTTAGAGGTGGAAAAACCCCAGCCTTGGGCTGTGACTGCCCTGTTTGAGCAATTGGTCCTGAATTGGCACTCTCAGTTGGGTCCTGCCAGAACCGCATCGTCACACACCATCCCCCAGCGAACCTACTTTAAAGCCCTCCTCACTAGGTTAGCAAGCCTGTCTGCGAAGATGCTCTTCCCTCTCTTTGTTAGATGGATCATGTCTCTTCCTAGCAATCCTTCTTCCTGGAACAATATCCCATGGTTGAAGAATCCAAAGCCCTCTCTCCGACACCACCTGTGCAACCACGCGTTTACCTCCACAATTCAATGGTCTCTACCTGGGCCTTTTCCTTGAACAGGGAGGATGGATGAGAACACAACTTCTGCCTCAAACTCCTTTATCCTTCTTCCCACAGTCATATAGTCTGCAGTGACCCGCTCAAGGTCATTCTTGGCAGTATCTTTCGTGCCCACATGGAGAAGTAGGAAGGGGTAGTGGTCCAATTCAGGATGTGACAGAGTGTCTGCCGAGACTGATCAAGCAGACACTCTGTCGCATCCTGAATTCTAGCTCCAGATAAGCAGCATGCTTCTCAAGTCTCCCGATCTGGATGGCAGATGGATGACTCCATCCCCCCTGACTATTACCACCCATCTCATTCTCTGGAGTGGTGGTCATGGAAACCCCATTCCTAGAACAATGCATCCCATGCCTTCCAGTCGATGGGGTTCCCTTCTGATCCCTTCCCTCAAATGACTCTTCCAAACCATTCTCCACTGTAGTACCTGTGCAGAGAGCCTGAAAATGGTTTCTTACCTCTATCTGCATTGTGGGTACATGAGTTCTCCACTTTTTTCTTCTGGAGGTCACATGCTCCCAATTTTCTTCCCCATTCTGCACTGCCCTTTCTGATTCTTTAGCATGCTGTGCCTGCAGTACCAAACGCTGACTTCTATCTAGAAAGTCTTCATTTTCTCTGATGCAACGCTGGATTGATACTTGGGCATCTAGTCCTTTGACCTTCTAGTCCAGTATGGAGATCAGCTTGCACTTTGTGCAGATGAAGTCACTTCTGTCCTCTGAGAGAAAGACAAACATGGCACATCCCGTGCAGGTCACAACAGCTGATCGTTCACTATCCATAATATCTTCCTTCTAAGAGCCTGTTCAGATCTTGTATTTACTGCTCACAGGCTGCTGGGCTCAGAGTGCTGAGCCAGGGCTGTACAGACACTGAAGGACCTGCATGCTTATCTGCTGGCTGTTGGTGTTCAGGCTGAGAGTCAGACCAGCAGAGCATCTAAAACATCAAGGGTTACCGGGCAGGTGGTGACACAACCTCTCACTGCTCTGGCTTGAACCATGTTTAATTGGTTCATGTCACCAAACTGAGTGGGTACTCCCTTTATTTTTAATAATCTAATTATTTCTTTTATACCACATGCAGTCTTTCGTTCAAGAGATTATTCTGTTTGATTGGGAGTGTGCTGAATTACCCAATGCCTCAGAGACCGCCTTCACTTCTCCTTGGGGAAGGTAAAAGGGAAAATGATAAGAAAAATTTACATTCAGCATTCAGATGGGATTCTCCTCCTTGAGTCAATTCATTTCTGATTAGTATCTTTCTTAACCGAAGGCAATTTAGGGCCAGTGATTCAGTGTCTGGCTTGATCTTACAGGATATAGTAATTCAGCCATAACCCACTTGAATGGTAGCAGGCAAGAAAACAAGGAAAAAGAAGAGAAGATTCAGCAAAACATCTTGCAGAATGTTGTTAACCCTGCTACTGAAAAGCTAGAGCGTTGAGGAGAAGATGGTTTCAGAAGTAGAAGCTGATAATCTTTCTCAGCAACTGTTCTAAGCTAAAATGTAATAAAATAGTGCAACTTGTGGCAAGTAAAGGAAAAAGCCTAGAAGGAAATGAATATAAAGTAGGAACAAAAAGTTTCTAAGTTCAGACTCTAAAACAAGAACTCACTCTTGGTTATAGATTGCTCTCTTCTGCATGGGCAACGCCTAGCATCAATAGGTGTTCCACAGTTGGCTCAAAAGAAGAAAGCAATCTAAAAGCAGTTCACTTTGCAGGATTGGACCTTTACATTATGAGCTCTTTCGGGAAGGCACTGACTCTCTTTCTATAGGTTTATATGGTGCCTAGCACAACGGGACCCTGATCTCAGCTGGTGCTTATAGGCGCTACTGTAATATAAACAATAATATACTGCAGTTTGCCTCAATTTAGCAAGCAAATGTAATATTTTATATAAAGTTACAGCAAATTGTTGAGAGGAGGAAGGGAGAGAGAGATGTTCAAATTTTTTTTAAAAAAATACTCTGCTCTGAAAAAGTCTATCCATCTTTGTCAAGAACAAATTAAGTAGCCATACATTTTCTGCAACCTACTCTTCTCTGAACATGCCCTGCCCTCAATCCATATTCTGTTAGATATTACCCTGGAAAAGCTATTCAGTTCACACCAAGTTTTTTTGTTTTCAGTCTTAGGTTCTGGAGAAAGCATAGCTACAGTTGAACAAATTGGTTAATTCTGCCTCTTTCTGTGCAAACAGGAAGTCTGAAAACAGATTGAGATTTTCTCATATGTATTCATTATTCTAAAGTATTGAAAGAATTTTTCTTCTGGAATATTTTAAACTCTAGATTCCGCTACAAAACTCAAGTTGTCGCTTCATTTGTGATTGGTGAAATAAGTCACATGTTATTGTTTCTATCCCGATTGGCTGGTGGTCTGGTACATATGGTCATGAAAATGGAATTTTAAGGCTGAGAATTTCAAAGCTGCCTAAGAGAGCTGGATCCCCAATTTGCATTAATATTAATGAGAACCAAAATTCTTAGGAGCATTTGAACATATGAAACTAAAACCTGCTTTCTGCAAGCATTCATGAGTGTGAACCTCCACAGTGTGGATGATTGCAGGAAGTGGGCACAAAATGGGTTTTATACAGTTGACATATGAACAAATACTTGTGGATTTTTTTTTCAGTATTTCACTATCTCCATTCATAGAAAATTATGGGCCTTTTACCTTTCATACCCAGCCAGCTAATTCACCTGAATCTCAGCTTGAGTCAAGGAAGTTTTATATTTTGCTGGCTAGTATTTCCAGTGGAGAGGCTGTTAGAAATGGATTTCTATATAATGTACAATGTTCAAGTTGGTAGTTTATTACTTGCCACATACAAACAGAGAAGTTAGATAAGAACATAAAACCTCTTGCTGGAAGGTTTCAACGTACTCTGCCTTATTTCTTAAACTCCAGAACTCTAATACATAAGAACCCCTAAACAGAGAGAGAGACCATGTAGGCTGCTCCCTAAAACAGAGAGGCACAGCTCCCATACCTTACTATAGTATGTCTGTCTCCAGACTGGCTGCTGCTTCCACATGCTTCCCTACAGAGCCCCATAGCCTGCAAGCTGGGCCAGGAAATACTTCCACTCTTAAAGTGATAGCTTGCAATTCCAACACAGTCCTCAGTACACCACACAGAATACTGTAATATGCTTCCAATCAACCTTTCTTTGAAACTTACCTGAGAGCTGCGAAAGCTGAAGAACGTGGGTGCTCTTTTGTGCCCTGATCCAAAGCCCGTTGAAGTCAATGGCAGTTTTTCTTTGACTGACTTCAATAGATTCAGATCAGGCCATGCTCCTTCAGGGTCCGATCCATTTTCCTTTAGGAACTGGAAGTTTTTTCCCATTTACTGTAACAGGAGTTAGATCAGGTCCCATGATAGGACTGCTGACGTCAGTTACACCCACTCTCCAAGAACTACATTGGCAGCCAGAATGCAAAAACTACAAGCCTAGGGCTTAGCAAAATGCACCCTCCTCCCTCTGTTTGTCGTTTTTAGTCATCAAGAGGAGAACAGTTAACCTGAGACTAGACATACTTATAAATAAAAGCAGCTGCAAATGAATATGTGGTCTCTACAGGCATTTTTTTCTGTATAATGACAAAATTCTCTCTTGTAATACCCTATTTTGTGATACTATATCAAGATCCATCGCCTCATGTGTCAGGACAGCATGATCTGCCAAACAATTAAACTAGTACACAGGGTAGCAGAAGTTAAAGATGGAAAAACCTATTACCGGTAGTAATTCAGTCTGTCCTTCATGGTATTTATCTTGTTGTCGCCAGTGTCTGAAAATCCTGACTTTAAGACCTAGTAGAAATGGGTAGTGGGCAGTATAGTTCTACCAACTGGCTGAAATCGAATATGGGCATTGGCCAGCACAATTGTGACATTAGACTTTCTCCGGATTTTTCTTCACAGTCTAGTGATTGCAAAGGGTAATTAGAAGAAAATAAAATATCTGACAAAATTTCAGTAACTCTCCCTAGGTCAGCAGGTTCACATAGCTGTAGTTACGTTGTTTCTGCATGGGGCTGGATTGGCACTTTGCATTCTGCCCGAGTCAGGGGCAGCATGCAGTTCTGCTTCTCCAGCAGCAAAACGGGGACCAAATTGTGACCCTCTCTTGATGCAGCATACTTTCCCTCTCTGTGCTGACCCAGTTGGCGAGTGCATTGAGGAAGCGAGGCCAGAACTAAAGCTCTGTCTACTGCCTCCCCACCTGCATGGGAGAACGGTTAGCAGCCTGGTGTCAGCTGCCCCATCCCCCACACTCTCTGTCCTCAACGTGGGTAGCCCGCAGGGAAGTCAGAGGGCTCACACTTGAGCCCATGGTTAGTACATAGGATAGGGGAGGGAGGCAAAAGTAAAAATGAATGTGTATGTCTCTTCTGCAGGTGGAAATCTGAATAGCCTCACTGTCTACTCACTGTTCTCCCTATCAAGAGAAAATATGAAATTTCTTTGATTCCTGAGGCTAAATATAAAAAAAACCCCTCAAAATGAAAAGAACTAACACTGAATTTAATTAAAATAACCTAAGGGTTCAAAATGCAGCCAAAAAAGAGAGGTGATTCTTTTTCTTTATAAAATGGTTTTTAAATGCCTCTGTAACTTTGTCCGGTCAGCTAAGTAGCCATTAGGTTATATAACCTGATAGCTAAACTAGTTCCTGAAAACACGTGCTTTCTTTAGTGTATTTATCTAGCAAAGGTGTCGTCTGTCATTCATTCATTTCATTCATCCATTGCAGTAATTGTGAGGTTAATCATTAAGGATCAACTGATATGTAAAGAAGAAAACTCTGAACAGAATGGTTTGCTTTCTTGGTCCCACAGATCCAAATGGTTTTCACTCTCAGGGGCAGTGAAAAATGGCTGTAAAATGCTGCCAAATCTGACTGGTGACGAGGTACAGAGAATCAGGAACAATGTGATTTAAAAAAACCTAACCTTTCCTACTTGCCTAGCCTTTCCAACCACTCCCTCTGCCACCAAGCATTCTCTATCCTTCTTTTCTCAGCAAAGGCAGAGGGAAGGCCCATTCAGGCCCAAGGAAAAGTAGGCAGTTTTTACCCCTACTACCTTCTCTCCATAGGTGCTCCATCAGCAGAGATTGAAGCAGGGATGTACTCAGTCTCTCAATGCCCTAACTATCTTGGCCATGCCCTCCCCCTAGTTGCCCTTGTTCGATCCAGCATTGTCAAATTTTGGGGCTGTGCCAGTCTTCCACCAGTCAAGGAAATGTGATGGGGTGATTTTTCCACAGCCACAAGGGAACTCTTTACCAGGATCTGCAGCACTTTCACCAGCATAGAGACTGAAATGACCTGAGCCTTCATTGCCTGCAAGCGTTTGTTCATATCTTTATAGAGTTCAAGGTCAGAAGGGACCAGATGATCTAGTTCAATCTCCTGAATGTCAGAGGTCATTACATTTCATCTAGATATCCCGATCTTAAGCCCACTATTAGGCCAAAACATTTCAAGCCATAGGGAACTAAACTATGTGCCACAGGCAGATAACAAGAGAGATCCCGGTGCCACCAATGCCACCAATTTTGGACAGCTCATTTTATACTTGGTGCTGTGACAGGCCTTTGTTATAAAAGGGATCATACCTGTATTCTTGCCTGCAGTGAGTGACCAGTCACCATGGTCTTAAAAGTACTGTTCAAAAAGGGCCAAATTCTTATTTGGTGTACATGGATGAAATACCACTGAAGTCAATGGAGCTACGTTCATCTATGCCGGCTGAGAATTTGGTCCAAAGTGGCCAAAGGTACTGCAGTGTTTAGCAGGTCTCATATTTGCGGCATGAAGGTTATATTTAATCTGGGGGAACTAAATAGTTTAGAGACAGCAACAAAAATTTGGGCCTCACCCTGTGAAATGGAATGCTGAGCCACTTCTGCTTATGCAATCACTGCTTATTACCAAAGCTTCAGTTTTTAAATGACTTAAGTGGGAATTGTGCGTGTCTATCAAAAGGCAGGCTCTGGCCAACTAACTCGTTCTGTGGAAAGTGTGTGGCATGCACTCATTTCCAGTAATAAAATTTGTATTCACAAACCTTTAACTTGTAAGTGGGGACCAAAAACCTCTCAAAGGAAATGGAAGACAGTTGAAGGAGGAGGGTGTGCTCCTTGAACATACTGTCGGAAATAACTGGTCAGTGCTCACATGGTCCCAGGCATGATCTGAGACTTTTTTAGCATGAAAGACCTAGATTTGATCAGGTTTTCTACAGTAGGCTAGTGTGTGCTGCTATAGTTATGTTTCTATTCAGAGTTAAAAAGGCTTCCTTATTATGAGCCATCTTTCGTGCCGTGAAGCTGCCCCTTTTATTCTTCTGTACAAGCTATCGGCAGAACTGGTCTGTACAAGGGGGCAGGGAACGGGACAGCTGCCACGAGGCTGCTACTTCTCCTCCCACACAGATAGGTGGGCAGCAGTAGCACAGCCACTCCTCAAAAATCTCTGGTCAGCACAGCTGATTTCAATGGGACTGCTCATGCAAATAAAGTTACACATGTACATAAAGGTGTGCAGGATTGGGACCTTTCTGACTTCTCCTTCTCTCATGGCACAATGTACAGCTTCCCTTTTTCTCAGCTGGGAGTCATTATAACATCCTTAAATTCAGCCCTAAAAGAAGTTGCTGCACTGTGCTTCTCCTGTATCTCAGCCCACGTCCAGACTACAGCCTAAAATCGATGTGCTTAAAATCGATTTTATAAAGCAGGTTTTATAAAATCGATTTTGTGCATCCACACTAGAGGTACTTACATCGATGTTGAGCGTCCATTTTCCCTGGCGTCCATCTTTTGCTTGAGCGTTGCACTCTGGGTACCTATCCCACAGTTCCTGCACGGGTCCCTGCCCTTTGGAATTATGGGTTACTAGCCCAGTGCATGATGGGATCAAAGTCCCCGTCCTGGGTGGTTCTGGGTACAGCTTCACCCCCCCCCTTCCTGTAAACGGCACACAGTCAGTTCGCGCTGGGTGGTTCGGGGAACGCGAGAGCAAACCACGCTGTGCAAGCAGGAAATGGAATTTCAAAGTTCCCGGGGCTTTTCCTGTTTACCTGGCCAGCAGAAGAGTACCTTTACCTGTGTAGAGCGGCCACTAGAGCACTGTGGGATACGTCCCGGAGGCCATTAACTTCGATGTCCGTCCACACTATCATAAAATCGATTTTAAGAAATCGATTTTGGGGTTACTCCTCTCGTTTAGATGGAGTTCCAAAATCGATTTTAGGGACCCTTAAAATCGATTTTATGCACTCTGTAGTGTGGACGGTTACAGCTTTAAATCGATTTAGAGCTCTTAAAATCGATTTAAAGCTCTAGTCTGGACCTGCCCTCAGATTTCATTTGGGGTGGCAATACGAAGAGGCAATTCACCACCATCCATATGGATGTACTTCGGGCCCAGCCCCTGAAATTCTATTCTTTTGTGCTTTGGCTTATGGAATTTGCCATTTTCACTGGAAGGAACAAACTAATTTACGTGTAGGCTGAGATTTTCAAAGCAGGTTAGGGGATTTGGACAGTCAAGTCTAATTCATTTTAATGCAAACTGGGAGTCCAAATCCCATTAATCAGTTTTGAAAATCTCAGTTATAGTCCTTGCACAAGTTAACCAAACACAAACCACCGATCCAATATTGATGGCTACCGTTGTGACAGATATGAGCACAAACATATCTTCAACAGCCATCATACTAAGGTGGGCCACACTTATGAGCCTGCGGAATATCCATAACCTGTATTGATACAGAGGGCTATGTATATTTTTGTGTTCCTGGAATTACCAAGGGATGATTAGTGCAAAAATCCCAAGACTGGCTATCTAGTCAGGCTTTGAAGCTTGGTCTTCTGGGGAATAGGGAGCAGGACTGGTTTTACTTGTTTTCAGGAGCCTGGGGGACTAAGCAAGACTGTGGTATACAAGATTGAGTTTAAGCAGACTCAGGGCCTTCCATTCGATTCAGCAAAATGATGTGATCTCTGGTCCATGCTGAAGGGTTGGAAGGACTAGGACCCCAAAGAACTGATGGGCAATTTCTGGTCCGTTTAGTACTTGTGTAGAACCTTTTATTATTTTACAATGTTTTCTCTGTGATGCTTTTGCCCTAGGAAAAAATGTACTTTGCTTAGTGAAGGCTGGTTGGTAATGAGTGTACAATCTTGTAGCTCCTGAAGGAGCGAACAAACCACAGGCGCAGAACCCTGGGCAGAGTTGCTGAGGAAATCACGGTGGGATGCAGAGGAAGCTCAAGCCTAAATCCTCAGTCTGAAGGGAGAGACATGTAGGTCTCCTCCTGAGAGAGGTGATGGTAAGAAATCTTGAGACCTTAAGTGGGTGCCCTAGAGGAGGCCAAGGTCTTTGTGTGTCAAAGGTGTAGTTTACCCTAAAACTGTGAGAGCTGTATCATTTTTAAATTGGCTTATAATGTGTTTCTGCTCTGGCCAATTGTTTTCCACATAAAACTGTACTTTGTGGGAAACTGATGATGTTGGTGGCACATGGATGATATTGGCTGTAATGTATGTATGGGTGAAATAAAATTTAAATGATAAAACTCAAAGTGTTTCTTAGGATACATTTCAAATTTTATTGGAATGAGGAGAAGCTGGGGCAATGTAAAAGAGTTGATATTTGGTAGGCTTAACGGCCCTTTGAAAACACCTAAGAGCAAACCTAATAAAAATACTAGTAGAAAGTTAGTCAATTGTCCTCTGAAGAATAATAAGAGTTGTTTTTACATGCATCAGCATGGGGGAAAGGCCATAAATTGTTGCATACGTAGTCCCAATAGCTGGGTTAACACTCCTGGGATACATGAAAGAGGAACACTTTGGAAAAATACTATACTTCAGCAAGGTTTTAATCTTTGCAGTGGAAATTTTAAGGGTTTGGGAGAAAAAAAAATGCCAAACAACCATCTTGTATTTGTTGACCCTCTAGAGGAAGGTGAAATATTTACTGTGTCCCAAAGATTATCTGGTTCTCAAGGCCATTAACAGAATCTTGAGGGCCAGAGTCTCAGCTGGTGTACACTGAAGTCATGGCAGTATCTTGTTTTACCCCAGTTCACAATCTGGTCTGGAATAGTGTCCTTTTGAATTGTATTCACATTTCGTATTTCTATACAAAAGCAAAAACACTGTAAAGCAGAGGTGGGCAAACTATGGTCCACATGACCATCCTGCCCAGCCCTTAAGCTCCTGGATGGGGAGGCGAGCCCCTGGCTCCTCCCCTGCTGACCTCCTTCTCTGCAGCCTCGCTGCCACTTGGGCAGCGGGTCTGGGTGGCGGGGCTGCGTGCTCCTGTAGGACAGTGCGGCAGCGTGTCTGGCTCCGGCCAGGCGGCGCAGCTGCCAGACATGCTGCTCTGAGCGGCATGGCAAGGGGGTGGGGAGTGGGGGAGGGTGGATTAAGGGGCAGGGAGTTCCAGGGGGCAGTCAGGGGATGGGAAGCAGGGGGCGGTTGGATGGGGCGGAAGTTGGGGGGTGGTGGTCAGGGGATAGGGCAGGCGGGCGGGGGTTGGATAAGCATGGGAGTCCTGGAGAGCTTGTCAGGGGGTGGGGGTGTGGATAGGAGTTGGGTCAGTCAGGGAGAAGGAGGGGTTGGATAGGGGGTGGGATCCCAGGGGGTTGAATAAGGGGTGAGGGTCTCAGGAGGGGGCAGTCAGGGGTTAAGGAGCAGGGTGGGTTGGATGGGTTGGAGAGGTTCTGACGGGGCAGTCAAGGGGTGGGAAGTGGGAGGGGGTGGATAGGGGGCAGAGGCCAGGCTGTTTGGGAAGGCACACCCTTCCCTACCTGGCCCTTCATGCAGTTTTGCAACCCCGATGTGGCCCTTTGGCCAAAAAGTTTGCCCACCCCTGTTGCAAGGTGGCTAATGTGCGAGAATTATATTGTATAGTTAAGTCCAAATTATGCTTTCTGTTACGCCATTTACAATAGTGTCTGTTATACCAGCTGCATTTCTGGTGGGAAAAATAGGGCAGTTTTTTCCCATGGCATCCTATGGCTATAATTCATATTCTTTCCTTGATTGACTGATTTTTTTTAAATCAGGTGTCTCCATTGTTATAGATATTAAACACAAGCAACTATGCCAAAAGAATTAAAATTAAAACTCCTCTACTGCATGAAAGGATCAGAGCAGAATCTCAGCTGTGCAAATGATCAGAATTGTTTTGCACCCCCCTCAGTCTCCATTCAATTTTGATGCATCCTTCCTGAACTCAAGGTCTATAATTATGATGGGTTCTTGTGGGGGACTGCTTTTAACATGCATCCTCCACTGCACATCGGTGTAAGGGCCAGTCACAATCTAATCCTTAGGATTTTGCTATATCAAAGACAAACAACATGCAAAATTAAATCAAAGTAAAAATGGAGAAAAATACAAGTTTTATTAAGTCATCAAGGTGTTTACTCCCAAATTACCACTTCACCAAGCCGTATTGTTGCTATCCCATGTGATACCCAGATAGTAAAGCTGATAAAATCTGAATATTCCCCTTGCTGTGACTTAGATATGCGTCCAGTCTCTGGATTCACACCAATGTATCTGAGATCACAATCTGGCCTAATGTGTGTAGCTAGTAATGAAGTCCATGGAAGTTTACAATTGATTTCAAAGGGACTAGGTTTTCATTTTGTAGTCTTCATTGTGGTTTTTATAAGACAGAGCCCTGTGGGGATATAAAGTGCTGACATACAGTGTGTCTGGTTTAAACATTTTCTAGAAGCAGATTTGCACATTTAGCAGGAAATCACTATGAAAATATCCCTTTGCTTCCCCTCTCCTTCATTAGCTGATTCCACAGATCAGGACCAATCAGCCAGTTATCTGGATTATTACTGTGGTTTGAGCCATCACTTTAAAGCTGTCTAAATAATTGTCAGCCCTTTCACTTCCATTCATGTTTCCCGCTTTCTGTATTATTTTCAGACCCTTTAATTGTGTATTTAGATGCATTTATTAAAAGATTTAACTTTATAAGTTTTGATGATTGTCTTCTGATTTGATGGTTATGAATCAGTCATTAAATACTATCAAATTTGTAATGGATCATCAGTCCAAGCCTTTCATTCCAGTGAAAATGCTCATAGGTTGATATTAACATTTTCTTTGTTTTTGCTTGTCTGTGGTTGGTCAGGCATTCTTGTGGCATTCTCTGCACAGGTGATAAAAACAGCTCTGAATTATGAAAGTGCAAAATGGAGCTGGTTGAAATGTTTCAAATTGTGAAATTGTATGGGGTGGGAGATGGGAAGAAGGTGTATACAATTTAAATGTTTTCATAGATTCATAGATTTTTAGGCCAGAAGGGACCATTAGGATCACCAGCATAACACAAGCCAATGAAACTTACCACATTTCTGCATTAAGGTCGTGACTTCAGTTTGAGCTATAGTATCTAATTAGAAAGATGTACTTAATTTAAAGACTGCAAGCAATGAAGAATCCACCACAATCATTCTTCCAATGGTTAATTACCCTCCCTGATAACAATTTTCACCTCATTTCTACTGTGAATTTATCTAGCTTCAGTTTTCAACCCCCTGATCTCATTATGCCTATTCCTGCTGGATTGTCACCTCTTAACTTTCTCTTTGAAAAACTAGATCCATTTTATCTAGTCTCTCACTTCCAGGCATGTTTTCCAGACCTCTGTTTTCCCTCCTACCTCACTATTTCAACTGGGGTTGAAACTTTTTGAATGTCAACATTTCAAACTCAATTTCAAATTTTGAAATTAAAAAATGATAAACTCATGGAAATACTTTGAAAATACTCTTGTGAATCTTACCCCCACCCCCGCTTTTCAACTAGCTTCAAGCAGATGGAGAGGGCTTAGAGGAGAGAACTTCTGGAAGCTTCCAAATGGTCCAATTGGGAGTGGGATACCCTGAGAAAGGGAGGGTGTTTCACACCCAAACTCTGCAGAGTTCAGGGGATATCCTTCATGCTTTAGGCTGTGCTTGAGAAGAATCTTTGCACTAGGTCAATATCCTCTGCCCTCTTTCTGGCTGCATGGCTTCTTAATAAGGGAAGGACTTTGTTTGCCTTTAACCTGCCGCAAACTCAAGGGGCCAAGTACGAGTTAGCAGAGTTGCAACAGGGGTGAATCAGGCCTGGGGATAAAATTATGATCAGGTCCTTTCTTTCCTTTCTCCTGGGTGATATCTTTGATCTCTCTCTTAATTTTAGGTGTGATCAAAGTTTGATAATCTAAATATTCCAAAATATTCCTCCCTCACCCAGTTACTTCAGTATGGAGCCATCTATTGGGTCGGCTAACTTTTTTGTTTTAAGATGATGGTACAGGTTACATGCAGCACTATTCAGAGGCACACACATCTACTGATTGTAGATTGAATTGGCAAGGAGGGCTTGAGGAACAAAATCTGTGTATCATTTTCCCAAGATGACTGTAGGCACATCACAGTTGCAACATGCCCAGCCACCATTGGGCACATGAAGAGTGTGAGTCTTGTGATGATTCTTGCATAGCAGAACAATACACGATGTTTTCATGCCCTGCGAATGGGCCTTTTAAACAACTTTAAAAGAAAACTCCCTGTAGTATTGTGGTGCGACAAACATTTTTAAAAAGCAACAAAGAAATAAATCAACACAAAAACACTCTTGCAACACAAGCATGGTTGGTATGGGATTAATCATAGAGCGGTGATTAATGTTATGGTATTGCTGTTTTTGCATGTCTTAGACAGCCATTCACAGGATAAAAGAGATCATATATCTCTCTGTTGTTTCAGAGAACTCTTGGCTTAATAATTAAAAGTGATTGATTGTTCCATGCAGTCAGTGCTAGTAATGGGTCAGATTAATAGGAAATTGATCATATTTTGAGTATATCATTGCAAAGTGCAGCATTAGCTGCAAATATATGTAAGCAACTTAGAAATGTATTACACTGTGAAAATGGGGGGATGGGGAACAGATCCTCAGGTCCATTAGCTTGATTGAGGAACAGACAAGGGATGTCCATCCACATTCATGTTGCTGGATCTCCCTGTGTGATGACTAATATAAAGGTATGATCAATATCTATCTGTTCTTGGGATATGCTTAAATATGTTTTATTAGTTAGTTTAATATAGGAGTGGCCAATCTGTGGCTCCGGAGCCACATGTGGCTCTTCAGAAGTTAATATGTGGCTTCTTGTATAGGCACCAACTCCAGGGCTGGAGCTACAGGTGCCAACTTTCCAATGTGCCAGGGAGTGCTCACTGCTCAACCCCTGGCTGTGCCACAGGCCCTGCCCTGACCCCAGCCCTTCTTGCCCCCTCCCCTGAGCCTGCCGTGCCCTTGGTCCTCCCACTCCCCCTTCAAGCCTCCTGCATGCCATGAAACAGCTGATCCAAAGGTGCAGGGAGGGAGGAGAGGTGCTGATTAGCGGGACTGCCGGTGGGCAGGATGCACTGGGAGCAGGGGGGCAGGAGCTCATGGGGGGCTGCTTGACGTATTACTGTGGCTCTTTGGCAATGTTCATTGGTAAATTCTGGCTCTTTCTCAGGCTCAGGTTGGCCACCCCTGGTTTAATAGGTTCCTTTAAACGGGGGAGGGATGTAGCAACAGTCCATTCCGTGATTGCTGATTCCAGGCTCAGACCCTGTCTGGTAGCTCTGCACAACACATGCTGTGTTCCTCACTCTGAGAGCTGGAGCCTGGTGTGTGTGTTTGTGCATACACAGCACCTTAGGTCTTTCTCTTACCTATCCCCCAACTGCTTATTAACGTTCCAAAGATGTTTATAGTAGGGATGGATAAATCCACTTCCTTCTGGTCTGACCAATACCATATTGTTGACCTTTGTTATTCAGCAGACCCTGATGAAAAATAACACAGGTAGTGATGAGACGGAGCCACCTCATAGAAGGGAGCAGGAGAGGCGTTCTAGAATAGTATCAAGACTCAAGGAAGTGGGTGAGGAGGTTGGGAGGGCCATTGGCAGGAGGAAAGTATCTGACCTAGGGAGGGTTCTGTATTTCAACGTGGTTGTGTTGCTGGAGGCGGTAACTGCAGCATGAGGAAGTAGGTGGGGTATTCCCTGCATTGCATAGAGGTGGCATAGGCATAGAGGACCAGGTTTTGTTTAAAGGTATCTAGGTGCCTAAATATGCAGATAGGCATCTAGTGGGATTTTCAAAAGCACCTGAATCCCTAGTTGCCATTGACTTTCAAATTCTTTCTCTGGTGTAAGTTACAGCTGCCTCACAGATAGGCTGACTTAGGCCAGTTGGTAAGAGTGCCCTAGAGGGCATTATGCAGTTGGGCATCACTGAAGCAGAAGGCACTCAGGCTGTGCTCCATCCTATACAACTCCTATCCAGGGAAGCTGAGAGTGGATAACACAGGGCAGCTTTCTAGACCTTTTGTGCCATGGAAGCAGCTCATGAGAAATGCAGGTCTGGCCCAGAACATATATCAGAATGAGGGTTTTAAGCTGTGATGCCTGGGGCATGAATAAGTTCTTCATCTTAATAGCTTCAGAATCAAACTGAGAGGAATGTAGTAGGATAGCCAGTGGCATGTAGGAAAAATACAAATAGTCCTAATGATACTGAGGATAATAATGAACTGTTCCCAATCTATGCACAATCGGAATGAGACTTAAAACACTTCTAAGAATAATTGATTGATACCATGCACAGCAATTGTATAAAGAATGCAGTTCTGATGGGCTGATTACTAAACAATAATAGACAATCGTTCAGTGGGCTTGACTAGATTTCATAAGAAATGTTATTCATCTGTGCCTGAGCTCAAATTCTCCCAAAGAATACAGGCAGCAAAGGCGAGACTGCCACATCTAATAAACTTGCTATATGGCATATATATTTCTGCATTTATTTTCTCATTACGTGCGATCTACTGGTTCATTCTTTTGACAGACATTCTGCTCTGCCACTGCTAACAAAAGAAAGGATGCAGAGTAAGAACCCAGTCCCATTCCTCTTGAAACCAATCGACTTCATGGGAGCTGGATCATGATCTAGGTCCTGCATGCTCTCTTTGGGCCTCCAGCAATGTGTCTTCAATGGAGCTATGTAAGCCAGAAGGTAGGGTGGTGATGGTGGCTTACAGAGACCATATTCCCACTAGTTGAGGGTGGAAAGATCATAGGCCTGTAAAGGTCAGGGTGGGAAGCTAATAAGAACTGTGTTACCTTTCTTCAGCTCCCTGTCCCACTGGGAATGCTCTGGGAAGCCGCTAGCTATGGCTATTAGCATAGCTTCATCAAAGTCACATTGCTGGAGGCTCAGAGGCAGCATGCAGGCCCTACATGGCTTTAGCATCTCAGTCATCAGAATTTGTGAGGAACTTGAGGGATCAGTGTGGTTTGTGGTTGGGCCCTATGGCCTGTTCTATGAAGGGCAAATCCTGCCCCCTAACAGAATGACCAGCGAAGGCTCATAGAGATTTGGTACTCTTCAGTCTCCCCCGCCAAATAATTTTCCCACAGCAGGGGGGCGGTTGGGCCAGACATTCTTTCCTGGCTGAAGTACTTTACTCTGAAAAGGATATTGACTTGTTTAAAATAACTAGACGATCTTGAGCTACTAAAGAAAATAATAATAAACAAAACCAAACCCAAAGGGCTAACTCTTAGATGAGCAACTGGAATAAGAAACAGGAACACTTCTGCATCTAAGAGTTTTTGAAATTGCAACGAGTAAAAGAAAATTGCTAGCGCTTCAAAGACAATGCTTACAGAGATGTTTTACTGACCTCATTGCGATGGCATAATTAGCAGAGTCACTTTGCCTGCAATGGAATCACTCACTGGAGTAGAGTTGCCAATTTTGCTGAACATATTCCTGGAGATTTCATCACATGACATAATCTTTAATTAAATATTAATCTTTAATTCCTGGAGACTCCAGGACAATCCTGGAGGTTTGACAACCCTAAGTAAGCACTATTCCCCATCATAAATATTTGCAGATTTGGACCCTAAATTATTAATCCTAGTATGTCTATTCTCATTCAGAAGTTGCTTGTGAATCTGGTGGCAGCAGATTTCTTTTCTGAAATGGTAAAATCTTATTCTGTCTGCTATTTGCTAACTGAGTGTATGTACCGTACTATAGGATTTATTATTACATTTTGTTGTTGTTATGCATTTAAGTAGCATATAGGCACCCTACACCTGGCTTAGAAATACATCACAGTTCCACAAAGGGCATAACCCTCTATTGCCTTGCACCTTGTGTAGTCACAGATGTGCAAAGTGGAGTATAACACATGACTACAATGGGAGTATGTTATACCCACTTTGCACTCACTCTGCCCAGATGCAAATCACCACATAGCATGCAGGCAGTGGAGAATTGGGTGTTCTTACTCATCATAGCCCCTTTCTTAAATGGCTCACAACCTGATGGTAGACATTATTGTCCTCTTATGCTGGTGTAAATCTGTACTTTCACGCTGGTTGAAGTCAGTGGAGTTACAGAGATGTAATGCCAGTGTAAGGGAGAGAAGAATCCAGGGAAAGAATCACAATAGTAACCGCTGCTCCCATCAAAGCATCTTTTCTCTCTAAATGAGTTTGTGGTTTCCTCCTGTATTTGGCAAAACAGGGAAATTTTCAAAGGCATGATCTTATATTGGCATACCTATGTCGGGGGTTGAAAAAAAACACGCCGTCTAGTGACATTGCTATACCAACAACCCCCAGTGTAGCTGCAGCTATGTCAATAGGAGGACTGGGCTACACTTAAAATGCTACAATGACACTGCTGTAGTACTTCAGTGAAAACACTACTTACACCTATGGGTGGGGTTCTCTTCTCAGCGTAGGCCAGGGGTTGGCAAACTTCAGCACGTGGCCCATCAGGGTAATGCGCGGGCAGGCCGTGAGACATTTTGTTTACGTTGACAGTCCGCAGGCACAGCCCCCCGCAGCTCCCAGTGGCCACTGTTTGCTGTTCTTGGCCAATGGGAGCTGGTGGGAAGCAGTGGGCCACAGGGATGTGCTGACCGCCACTTCCTGCCGCCCCCATTGGCCGGGAACGGCGAACCGCATCCACTGGGATCTGTGGCGGACCGTGCCTGCAGTCGGTTAATGTAAATAAACTGTCTCGCGGCCAGCCAGCGGATTACCCTGATGGGCCGTGTGCTGACCCTGGTGTAGGCAATCCACCTTCCTGAAAATCAGTCACTAGGTCAACAGAAGAATTCTTCCATCAAACTAGAACTGTCTACACTGGGCCTTAG
This sequence comes from Gopherus flavomarginatus, assembly GCF_025201925.1. Classification (NCBI taxonomy): domain Eukaryota; kingdom Metazoa; phylum Chordata; order Testudines; family Testudinidae; genus Gopherus; species Gopherus flavomarginatus. The sequence continues at coordinate 85,360,510 of NC_066618.1, forward strand.
ATCAGTATCACTACAACTCTCAGGTGTGGGGATGGGTTAATACCAATGTAAAATCTCGTGTAGACCAGGCCGAAGAGTTCTTCTGTTGGCATATCTAATGTCATTTGGGGAGGTGGTGCTCCTGAACCATAAGCATACATTATGTCTATATGAGGGGGCTATGCCAATCTGTGTTTCTCAGCCGAATCACAATTTGAAAATAAGATGCAGTTTCTCTGAGTTGTAGCTGAGGAAAAAGATTGAGAGACTAGAACAAATAATTTTTAGTTTATTCTTTTGGTGCTTTTTACATATGGTTTCATTAATTTTCTGTTGGCACAGAAATTATGCAGAAAACTCCATTCTCAAGGTTTTTTTTAGTTAGAAAAACTGCCCTACTCTTTTGATTCTATAGATTCTGGAGGAAATGTGTGTTGGTAGAGAGGAAAGAATTATTTTGACATGTCACACAGCTTTGCCAAACAACTTAGCAGAATCTCTTGCTTGGAGAAAATAACCATCTGCTTAACTTTATAAAGAGGAGGGTAACAACCTATCCAAGGTTCTAAAAGTTCTCTTGTAAATATTATAAAAACTAGTCCTAAATGCCCTTTTCATGCTTGTACAGCATCCACACAACAATCTAGCTATTATGTACCTAGTACACAGTAAATGTTAATATTATTACACATTCATAGGCCAGATTGCTGGCACATCATCTCTTTTCAGAGCTTGCATTAGAGAATCAGGTATAGTGAAAGAAATGAAAGATTTTTAACAAAAGAGTTTCTTTTGGAAATATAATGCCATGCAAATTACTATAAGACCTGTGAAGTTTTAGAACTGTTACTTTCTTGCTGATACAGAAGAAAATGTTTTCTTCCTCCTTCCCGGCCTCCAGTATTGGCCAGAAGACTTTTGAGTGCAAACAATTGGATTTTGTCTGATTGCCTGAGGCTTTGGCTAGAAAGTAAATAATGACTTGATTAATAGTCTCTTAAAGGGCACATATGCTCCTTATTCTCTGCTGAAATGTGGAATAATGTATATTAGTCACAGTGAGTCACTTGTTCCCTCTGGAGTTGAATGATTACATTAATGAGGTTAATTCTTTCTCCATTTAGAGCTAAGTACCATAAGAAGGCAGACTACATATGATATTTGACACTGATAGAGTTGTCAGACATCTGGATTTCTCTGTATGTTGAACATTCTTGCTTTCAGCATAAATTCTCACATCCTGCCTGTAGCAGGCTAGAGTCCTGAACCCTCCACAGGTGCTCTGCCACAGCACATGCAGCTGCTCAAAAGTGCCAGGTCCATAGTCCCAATGACTGGTGCTCTGCCTGATATGTTTCATGTGTAAGCCTCAAAGCTAGAAGGCTTAGCATATGTCTACATTGCAGTTAAAAACTTGTGGCTGGCCTGTGCCAGTTGACTCAGCCTTGCAGGACTTGGGCTAAGAGACTGTTTAATTGTGGTGTAGATGCTCTAGGACCCTGAGAGGTGGGAGGGTCCCAGAGCTTGAACTATAGCCCGAGCCTGAATATCTACACTGCAGTTAAACAGCCCTATAGCCCAAGCTGAGTCAGCTGGCACGGACTGTCCACAGGTGTCTAATTGCAGCATAGACATACCCTTAGACGGATAAGAATTCTCTGCTGTCTTTACAAGGGAATAGATAGCTGTAGGCTGGCTTCATTTACATGAATTATTGTTACTTACTTGTAGTTCCATAAACTATGTTTTGTTGCTTTAGCTGGAATTTTTTTATGTTCTTTTTGTATAAATGATGATAGATTGTTGTCATTATTGTACTCACAAAGGAATTGCGCAAGTAGGTCCCTGGAGTAAGAAGGTCACCCTGACTGACAGGTGGACTCTGGTTTGGGAGTGAGATTCAAGTGCAAAAGATTGGGAGCATTATCTCAAAGAATAAGAGTGCTATTCAAGGGTCCCATTTTACTCTGGGTCTCTCACCTGCAGACTGTGAAGTCTGGGTGGAGTGAATGGACTCAACTGGTGGCACCAATGTAGAGCTGGCTCTATGGCAGGGCCTGACTAGGCAGTGCCAGCAGTGTAGAGCTAACTGCAGCAGGTCTGACTGGATGGTGGCAGCACAGCAGTGACCTCACAACAAGCCTTATGTTGGTAGCAGAGCAGGTGTCACAGGATGAGACCAGGAAGTTGCATATCTGAATACGACCTGGTGGTGCAGACTTCACTGGACTACTGGAGTCGACAGGCAGAGGAAAGCCACCCTCTGATGCCCCCCTGACTATAACTGAGTCTAGCTGGCCTTGCAAGTGGATTTTAAGTGAGTGTAGTTTGCTTTGCTGCTAAGAGTTCTAGACCTCAACAAGCCGGATGATTAATACTTGGAACTGTGCTGGTGACCAGAGTCCTCGTACACTGACTGGGTCTTGCTTGTTTTACTATATGAAATTATCTGTATGGTTTTCATGTTTCTTGTGTTTGGCTTTTTCTTTTTCCCAGGTAAAAGGTACTTGTGGTTCAGTGTTACCAAGGACACTTGTAAGGACTTCCAAGTGGTGAAGAACCACCTGGGAAGGTGACCATTAGGTTACATTTTAATTGCCTAGACTCAAAAAGTAGGAGTACAGCTCTGGGCAGTGGCTCAAACCATAGTCTCCTTTATATTAGATTGAACCTGGCCCTTGGTGTTGCCACTGGCACCTAGCAAAAGTGGTACATGTGCAAAATAAAGTGTGGTCACTGGTGATCAGAGGGGTGACAGAAGGAGAGCAGGAGTGAGGTGGGTTGTGGCTAGCATAACAGAGTCTGACAGGAGAACCAGTGAGGGGAGGGAGAATGGAGGATTTTGGGTACAAGAATCATGGAAGAAGTGGAGCAGTTAGGAGAAAGGAAAAACCAAAAACGGGGGCAGAAGGAGATAGAATGTGAAAGTGGAAGCTATGGAGGTAGGAAACACTTTCTAACTATAAGAATAGTTAAGCATTGGAATAAGTTACCAAGGGAAGTTGTGGAATCCCCATCACTGGAGATTTTTAAGAACAGGTTGGACAAACAGCTGTCAGAGGTGGTCTAGGTTTACTTGGTCCTGCCTCATCATGGAAGGATAGACTAATGACCTCTTGTGGTCCCTTCCAGCCCCACACTTCTATAGTTCTATGATTTTATGCTGTAGGTAGGACAGTCTCAAATTTGGCAGCACACAGAGGAACAATTTCTTTGTTCCGGAAACTTCTAATCAGTAATGATTGTTTCAAAATTACAGCACTTTTAAAAAATCATTAAAACCAGGTTTTTTTAATAATGATTTTAATTAAATTAATTAATTTAAAAAATAATTAAAACCAAGAGTTCTAGGGGCCTTAATTTTCTTTCCTGCAGAGTGGCAGCTTTACAGCTTGTAGTTATTTAATATAATTCAACTCAATGATGTTGCACCAGTATAATTTGAGGCAGAATTTGGCTTACTATTTCCCCGGTTTCTGGCTAAGAAAATTGAATGTGGGAGAAAAATCACATCTATATTCATTATTCTTCTGTATTACAGCCTGAATTTCCAATTAGAAGGGCTGGCAGGAGGAACAAAACATGTCCAAGCCACTTAAGTTCAGAAAACTCAAATGAAGCAATACAGGCCAAATTCTTCCTGTCAGTGGAATAGTTGAGGGTGTAATTCACTACAGAATTTTGTCTTACACATTTTCCACACAATGATTGGTTGAAAAGAACAGTATAGAAACAAATGGTGATTTCTCTCAAAATCCTCAACACAATCATGTAAAGTTCAGCAACGGTATTGCTTCCAGAAAAGCAATTTAAATAGCCTTCTAGTCTGCATTCCTTAACCAGGAAGCAGGCAAAGTTCACTATCTATGGTAATTATGTGGCCCCCATGGCTGTAGTATCTGAGTGCCCAGAGCCTTTGGTGTATTTAGCCTTACAATACCTCTGTTGGTCCCATTTACAGATGGGGGACCAAGGCACAGAGAGATTAAGGGTTTGTTTAGACAAACAATTAGTGGGTAGCAAGCTGGGTATAAATCTGCACTAACTGTCTGCATGGACCTTCATGCAGTGCGCCAGAATTTCCCCAGTGCACATTGACAATAAACTAGCATGGTAGCAGGGCCAACATGGACAGTTAGCGTGAAGTAGGCTAATGGGCTATAGATTTGCACCCCAGCTTGTCACACACTAAGAGTATGTCTACACTACCCGCTTGATCAGCGGGTAGTGATCGATCTATTGTGGATTGATTTATTGCGTGTAGTGTAGACCCGATAAATTGATCCCTGATCACTCTCCTGTCGACTGCTGAGCTCCAGCTTGGAGAGAGGTGGAAGCAAAGTCGACGGGGAAGCCGTGGCGCACCACAAGGATGCGAAATAAGTAACTTTAATTCGATCTAAGATACGTTGACTTCAGCTACGCTATTCTCTTAGCTGAAGTTGCATATCTTAGATCGACCCCACCAGTGTAGACCAGGCCTAAGTTTTAGTCCAGGGTCACACAGGAAGCAGGGACTTGAACTGTGGTTTCCTCAGCCTCAAGCTCTAAGCCTAACTGCTAGACCATGCTTCCTCTGAATAAGAGGTTAGTCTTGAATTAAAAGGCCCAGTCATTAGAGTGGGCTCTTATCTTCTGCCCATGATTTCACCCTTTTACAACCATATGAAACAGAAATGTAGGTGCAGTTTCCATCATCCTTTTTAACATCAGCCAGTATTTTAATGCAAGCTTCGCGCAACAGACAACTGCAGCCTGCTAATCTGTTCTGTTAAATGGAGTTCTCTCCATTCCTGATAGATGGCCAGCTTATGCCCTCAGAGATACAAGAATGGAGGCTCCCCACCCCAAGAAAACATCATCCCATCTAAACACAAGAGCATACCTCATCTCTGCAGCACTTGTGCCCTCTTACCAAGAGCCTTGTAGGGCTCTTTTCTAGGGTTGGTATCTGTGTGGTGGGCAGTGGTGGGCAAAGTGACTGGACATTCTGTTTTTTCCAGGACTGTCCCATTTTTCAACTATCCTGGAAATCTGGAGCCTTCAAACTGGACACATAGAGCTATTTGTTTTGTGCTCAGCAGCTTCCTGTATTCCTCCTCCTTAGCAGGGGGTGCTACTGCAGGGGAATCCATTCTCCCCATGGGGCCTGATACCATACATAGGACTAAAATGGGTAAAAGTTTTCCAAAGTTTGATTTTTCTGAGGCTAGCTCTGCTTCATGGTGGCAGAGGTGTAACGTTTGGCCCTTAGTTTGTATTTGTTTTACTGGAAATGCCTGTGTTGCTTTGTTACCTGAGTTACAGTTTGCATTTTTTTCTGTCAGACCCCACTTTCATGGGCTAGACTCTTAAGTCATTTATCCGTTCCCACTTTTTTCTGCATTATTAAAATATCAGTAAAGAAGTATTTAAAAAATGTGCAACCAACCAACCAATCAACCAATAAATAGCATCAAGAGAATGATCAGCTTCCTAGCTGAGGAGGCATAAGGGGATCGTTTATATCACCAAGTGATTGAAATAAATTATGTTCAATAAACTGGTTTCAAAAAATAAAAATTCCCCACTCTTGTTTCAGGTGCTCTGGCTTTATAATTATAGAAGAGATGTAGGGTTGGAAAGCCCTGCTTTTCACAGCATTGCAGAATACTACCGGCTCTCAGCAGCACAGAGACTGCTGATAACCCTTCTAAAGCACAAATCATTCCTAACTTTTTAGGTCAGCCCCTGAGAACAGAGGGAAGAATCACTACCTAAGTACAGAACAGAGTGTTTGAACACAGTCTGTATACTGGTGACATTCTGACATTTTGGTTATAATACATGCATTTAAGATTATTACACTGTGAAAGAGTTCTGGATTCACAAGGGTTTTCTTGGTCTTTTCTGAGCCTGCATTACAGCTGCAGTTTCAACCCTAATGACGAGTGGCTAGGTCGTCTGCTGTTGTAAATCAGTACGATGTCAACGGAACTACACCTGTTTAAAACAACTGAGGATCTGTCTGACAGCTTTTGCTGAACAGACCTGCTTATAGAGTCCAGCTGGTTACAGGCCTTGATTCTGTTCTAAAGTTGCTTTTACACCAGTGGGGTTACGCCTGACTTACACTGGTGTAAATGAAAGCCAAATCATCACCTAAAGTCTGATTGTAAAAACTGGCTGTGCACCATCCTTAATATTTCCAAATTTCTCACCAGAACAGCTGATTTGTGAGCTGTGTGACACTGTGACAGATTGTCTCACTATACGGTATTGTGTCATTTATTACCTCCAAGATTAGGTGAAAAGAGGCAGATCCAGATTCTGCTGGGTGCAGCAGAGAGGGGGCTATCAAGGAGCCCATTATCACTAAGTGGTTCTGACCCTGATCCTAAACTGAAGAACTCGACATGATTTATGCCATTAAGGGTATGTCTATACTAGCCGCCATATCGGCGGGTAGTGATCGGTCTATCGGGGATCAATGTATCACAACTCATCTAGACATGATACATCGATCCCTGAACACGCTCCCCGTTGACTCCAGAACTTCACAAGGGCGAGAGGCGGAAGCAGAATCGACGGGGGAGCGGCGGCCATTGATCACGCGCAGCGGCGAAGTCAATCTAAGTCAATCTAAGATACGTCGACTTCAGCTATGCTATTCTTGTAGCTGAAGTTGCGTATCTTAGATCGATCCCCTCCTGCCCCAGTGTAGACCAGGCCTAACAGCAATGGGAGCAGGATCAAGCCCTTTCTCTCCAGCCTGACCCTGGGCACAGTTTAGAGCAGCCTGGGAACTGAACAATGCCAGCAGGTGACACTTGGTGCACGTCTTGCTCCAGCCACCCTCCCAGCAGCCCTGATACATTCCTTGTGTGTTAGGAGGAAGGCAGAGGACCCACGTTTGCTGGTCTACACCTGCTCAGGCCTCTCCCATCTGATGGGAGGTACCGACTCCCTTTGTGTCATACGAATGATGATTAGAGAGCACAGTAGGATAGGGACTCTGGCCTCTCTCTCTCTTTTTAAATTAAAATGATACTTCTCTGTAAATGGACATCTAAAAAACATAAAAAAGGTACAACATATGGACACATTTAGATTGTATTGTTTTCCTTCATGTGCACACAAATTGCATAAAAGGATGCTGTTTCTCCATCGAATATAGTATTTAATAATTAGCATCTGCTCAATAGGATAAACTTCCTCACATAACCGTTTGCAGGCTCTGGACCTCATTTGATGATGTTAAAATACTATGCTTAAGCTCATTTACAGAACAAGACAAAGCAAACAGCCAAAATCCCATCAAGATTAACTGCTAACAGAGGCAGATTAAGGTTTCTTGGGGCCCTGGGCCAGAGCAAGTGGGCTGCCCCTCCACCTCTTCTGCTTGTGGGCCCGTGCCCATTCTGCCCCTTCCACGTGAAGCCCAGCACACAGCCCCACCCCTTTCTGCCCTTTCCCCAGGACCCTGCCCTTGTTCCACCCAGGGTCCCCTCATTTCATCCCCTCACTGCAGCCCCCAACCTATTTGCTCCTTTCTCTTTCCCCCAGCCCTTTCCGCAGCCCCAAGACCAGAGAAGCTCTGTCCCGGAACCACAGCCCCTGGGTAGCTTGCACTGCTGCTCTCTATGCTGTACTTGGTCTATGGTTAAGTGGTGGACTTGTGTCTCCAGAAATGTCCTGATACTTTTCACATGTGTTGAATTCACTTAAAACTTTTCTTTAGAGAAATGCAGGGAAACACATATAAAGTTGTAAATTAAAAAATTGGGGGTGTTTAGTCTATTTACCTAATACCTTGATGTTCCTAATTATAAGACTGGTGCGATTTTTTGAGTAATTAAGCCTCTGAACCAGCAATTCCAGAGAGAGTTTGGAATACACATGTGAAGTATATAAAGTTATGTTTTATTTTAGCTCTAAATTTTGACACTAACATTAGTGTTTACTTCTATAATACATAGTGGGCTAGATCCTTAGTTAATGTATATCAACGTATTTCCATTGGCTTCAGTGGAGTTATGCTGATTTACATTAGCTGGGGATCTGGCCTTGAATTTCTATAAAGTTCTTAAATTTTGATTTCTTTTTGGAATTCTAAGGCAAGGGTGTTCAGTAGCATTTTAAGTTGCAGGTCCTATGTTAATTCTTATTTGTGCTCTGCTGTTTGTTAAACAACATTTACTCTTGGTCAGTAGAAATTGAAATTGACAGGCACAATTTTCTGCAGGGAAAGTGGAAATGTAATGAGAAACTTGGTGCCATGGATACTCTTCCATGCAGGTATGTGAGAGTGACTGTGCTCTCGTACAATTTATGTTGAGTTTCTAGGGAAAAAACTGGAGGATTCCATAAGAATGCTACTTGTTACCATGTTGAATTGTTTCCCTCCATTAAGTACCTCCCCAAAAATCAGAGTACTGACTTTTTAGGAATATTGACACTGAATATCAAACAACCCAGAGCAACTGATCACAACCAGTTCTATGTTCTCTGTTATATTCAATTATTATTTTAATGCATTGATATGTTGGTTTACATGTATGGTATTGGTAAAGTTAGGAGTATTGTAATGCTTTCTATATGTAAGCACAGGCATAAGTAGCTTATCTGTAGACAGTGGTTGCTTTCCATACATATACCTTTGGTCTAGGGAGTTTGATTTGTGCAGATTAGGGATGTGATTAATCTAATATATAGTTTAGATATTCCAGATGCCAAAGGCTATCTCTCTTCCAACACACGCAAATCTGGATAATGACCCCTTTGTACAATGTCCACTCTCATCGACTTCAATGGGCTTTGGATTAGCTCTCCAGTGAAGATAACCCATGCTCACAACATGACTTGTAAGGAATGAACTCAGCTACCACCATTGTTCAACATACACTGAACTTGGAAAGCAGCTCTGCAGGCCTGAAAAGACTTTTACTTCTTGGTGAGCAGCTCGTTGCTGCAGAGATTTTATTGTGGCTTCCCCCAAAGCAGGATTTGCAGCCTATGAAAGTAAACTGGAAATTTCCTTGTCTTCTAACAATGTTCACATTTTAAATATATTACTGCAGGGCTAACATTTGCCTCCAGTTATACCTACACAACTTCATTAAGTTAATGGAGCTGCACCTGAGGGCAGAATTTGGTTCTAAGGCCCTGATCTTGCAATGAGCTCCATGTAGGCAGATCCCTAGTGAGCAGGATTGGGACCTACTGTTTGTATTTTAAGCTCTTTGTCAATATGGCGATACTCAATTAGCTGCTCCATTGAGAAATCCCTAAATGTCAACTCCAGAGAAAGTATGTGAGGTCCCAGCCCACTCCTAGGCAGATTGTCCTAAAATGCCATAAGCAGAGAGAAAGGATGAGGAACTTCAGCCTACTCCCACTGATTCAGACATGCTAAGTCCCACAGAGAAATAATTCACCTATGTAGACAGCTATTTAGATACTGAGTCTGAAGAGAAAGCGAAAGGAAATCACCGTTCGGGAACTTTTGGAATAGTAGAGCATTCCCAAAAAGTAGCATTTGACTCTGCAGAATGGCACCCTTTATTTCTGATGGGGCATTTTGAGCCACTTTTATTCCCACAAGCAGAGTTGCATCTTGGGACAGGTTGTTGGTGTCATGTGTGCATAAGTGTGTGCACGCTTTTGCATGTCCCTCTTTGAAAATCTGGGCATTGCTTTAGGTATAAGTTAACGTTGCAGCTAGATGTTTGTAAACATTAAACAATGTGTGTCCTTGCATCATCCTCATCGATATCCTAACATTTGCTTTGTCCTCCAGCATGAGATAATTGTTGATATAAGGCTGCCATAAACTGTTGCTGGCGACTTGTGGGATTAATGGGGCTGGAAAGAGATGGCAAAGTATTAGATTTGTTCCTCATTCTGGATTATAGTTTGATCAATTGTACTGTGTCATGAAGGTCCACATCAATATGAAAGTTCAGGATTAAATGAAGTGTATACAGTATTTTACAATATCATCACTTGTACTTTTGTTAATGGGCTTTGTTTTCTCTGTACTCTTCAAATGATCTTTGCATTCACTGCTAGATTGGAGAGGGCTGTTTTGACACTATTTATTGTTCTAAGCTAAGTGCTTCAGTATTAGAAATTGCCAGTGATCTCTTTCAATAAGGGAATGGTGGAAAGGGAGAGAGGACATTTTATGTAGCAATTATCTTGTAACCAATTTAGACTCTCCATTGGAATATTAAAAGAAGTTACAGCATGTGGCACCTCTTGGGGACCTTTTCATGGTTCCATATTTTTCATCACTGAGGACAGAACTCAGGACATCAAGGAAAGATCTAGAAACAGAGATTTTAACTACTTGATGCTAAAAAACAATCTCCATTAGCCGTCACAGGACTAGGGCCTTAGCCCCCATGGATCAGTCACTAGATGGTGACATGATCTCACACACTTCAACAACTTGGACAGTCCATCAAACAGCAGTGCATCTATTATATACATACTCCCTATTTGTGGTACATACCTTCATTTGCTTTAAAAACATTAAAAAAAGTGATGCTCCTGATTCTATCTCCTTGCCTTGCTCCTCTTTGTTTCCTCAGGACACAAATTATGTGTAGGGAAATTTAAATATGCTGAATGTACTGTGTGTGGCTGGAATCATTGGGTGGAAAGTCTATGGCGTGTGTTATACAGGATAATCACGTTAGATGCCCGTATGTTAGATGACCATACTCATCTCTGAATTTCCTGTAAACGAAGGCCTAATAGGTATATTTACATGTAACAATCTTTGAACATAAATTCACTGGTTTCTTCTCTTTTCTTCTCCCTTCCTCCCCCTCAATTTGAAAACCAAGTCCTGCATTTTCAAAAATGACAGTTATCTCATTAGACTGACCTAACACTTGGTAAAGCACCCCCATCCTTTCATGTATTTATACCTGCTCCTGTATTTTTTATTTCATACATCTGATGAAAAGGGTTCTAGCCCATGAAAGGGTTCTAGCCCATGCTTTTTTTTTAAATGATAGGTGATCTTGGGTGCCTTAAATTTTGGTTGTTCAACTTGAGCTATCTTTAAAAGGCCTGATTTTTTCTGATGAGTGGGTGCCGTTCAAAATGCACATATCCCCCACCACCCAGATGGAACGTTCACTGTGCCAATTGCCCTGCTTAAAGCTCCTGTCCAGCTCCTGGGTTATCATTCATTTTACAACAGAAAAAATATTTCTATCTTTCACGAAAGTGTACTTCTCTGACATTTTATAACCTGCTTCCCCACTGCCAGAAGTTGGGGGAATGACTTCGTGGCACTGACTTGCAAATATTGATTATAGCCCATTGACTTCAATGGAATCATCACTGATGTGAGAGCAGCATCAGGCTCTCTGTTTTGAACTGTGGGCATCTGAGATTTATTTGCGCTGCTGTTTCAGTACTGTCCTTCCAAGTACAGGGGATAATTAGCGGCTAGATTGAGGCCTTCTTGCACAGTCATGCAAGAGGGTCAGGAAGAGAAACTTTACTTCCTTGCACTGGCCACCCAGACTGTGGGCAGTAGCACAGGAAGAAGAGCAGTCTCTCTGTGGGGTTGCTGCTTTTCCTTATCCTGGAAAAGGGTGAGGTAGCCTTGGCTTTGATCCCACAGTTCGCCAACTGGCATAGCTGCACTGGTGTGCAGGGAGAAGTACGCTGCACCTGGTTTAGACCTGCCACAAAGCAATTCCCCTTGCACAGCAAGAGGGAAACCAGAAGGCAGATTGTGACTTGAGTCACCAGTCTGCCCTTGGGATAGCATAACATAGTGTTCAGGACTTCTGACTGATCCCCAAGGATAGGCCCACGCTCTAGAATTCAAATCTAAATCTGAACCTCCTCACACTTGAAGTGTATGTGTATTAATATCCAGGGTTTTATTTTGACCCATTACAGAATTGCAGCAACCAACAGTGAAGTTCCAATCTGGGGTTTTGCTTTGGGCCCATCTTTCACAGTAATACTGTTGTGTTTCACGGTAAAAACTGGAACCTTGGCACTGACTCCAAGTTTCTCATTTCAAAGCATTCCCCTGTTCTAAATAAATAGCAGCCACAAACTCAGACAGGAGGAAAGGGAGACAGGACATTTACATTTCCACCCTCCATGAATAAAGAGGCAAACAAGATCCACTGAACCAGTGAAAGCGCTAAGGGCTCAGTGACAGGGAAGTGAAAATTCACCAGACGCTTGTTAGACTTTGCATGAAGGGTTTTAAATAGACAGTTGAGGAGAGTACGTTATCTCTGCCAAAGTAATGAAAAACAGATTGCAAAACAAATTAATAACAAAGGGCAGCATCTGGCAAAAGTGGCTGTACACACTTCTGATTTATGCCAAACAGAAATATGTTTAGGAAACCATAGAATAGAACCAGACTATATTATAATTTTTAAGTGCCACCTCTCATGTCAATGAGCATGAAGAGCTCCCATTTCCCTGTGCTCTGTTTAGTAGTGCACATGATTAGATGATACTAGACAGGATAAACCGTACTTTGTGGGAACTCTGAGCTTCTTGGTTGGCCTGCTTGATTAACCATACAAGAGGCAACACCCACAGACAGATTTTTAGGCAATTTTGAATGTATTTAAAAAAAATTGTGGGCGCGTAGGGATCAGAAGCAAATGGAAAAAACATCAGCTGAGCAGTAAAACTTATAAAAGTTGATTAGAAAATAAAATATATTTAAAACTGTCAACCCCAGCTGTCTGTACACAGCCATCTGTCTAGCTGAAAAGGTAGACAAAAATGTACCTGAGCACAAAGGTTACATCTACACAGGGATAAAAGACCAGCAGCATGGCCACGATTGGCCTGGGTCAGATGACTTGAGCTCGGGTTGTCGGGCTAAATATCACTATTTAGGTGTTTGGGCTCTGGTTCGAATTTGAAATTGGGGCCCCTTCACCCTTGCAGGGCCCCACAGCTTGGGCTCAAACCCAAAGATCTATAAAGCAATTTTTCAGCCCCAGAGAAGACCCACGAGCCTGAGTCAGCTGACTCAGGCCAGTCGAGGGTTTTTTATCCCTATCTAGACAAATTTTAAAGGCCCAGGGCTAAATTCTCCGCTAGCATAACGTCCTTGACTTCAATGGAGTTACACCAGCAAGAGAATTTGGCCTCCAGGTTCACTCAGGGTCTACACTGCCTTCTGCCTGGGTAGACGCTAGTGGAAGTCAGTGGAAAGTCCACCAGGGAGAAGGATGCAGTATTGTGAAGTGTAGTAACCTCTCCATCCAGTGCTGGGGTTTCAGGAAGCCAGCACAGCACTGATTAAATAGTAAGCTAGGGCAGCCAGGGAATGCACTGATATAACACATTCACTCAGCAGGTCCCGCCAGTTGGGCTTCTATGGAATCTTACCCCATACATTACAACAGCTGTGTCTGGTTGGGAACTCTGGATGGAAAGGTGGCAGCCCTGCCCCAGGATACGTTCCTCAGTGGGATAGTGGTGCAATTTTCACCTCCCTATCATCTTGCATAAATATAGTCCTCAGGGGAGTGTGGGGGGGTGCATCTGAGAGAGAGAATGTCTGTAGGACCTTTTTTTAACCCTTGTTAAACATGAATGTCAATGCACTGCCAGTATAGGGTCCTGTAACATCATAGCTGGCCATTAAAGGCAACTGGGTTCAGCTCTCTTGTTCCAGTCCAGGTGAACCCATGTGGCAGGGAAGCATCTAGGGGCTAAAAGAGGCCTGGTAAGAAAGCCAGGGAGTCAGAGCAGACTGAGTCAGTCAGGAGTCAGACAATAGAACACCAGGAAACCTGTCAGAGAGAGAAGCTGGTTCCTGGGAGAAGGCTGAAGGCAGGAGAGTAACAAGTGAGTTTGCTGGCTGGTATCGCCAAGGTGGAGAGAACTGAAGGCAGGAGAAGCAGCAGCAGAGGGAGTTGCTTGCTGGCTCTAAGCCAGAGAGCTCTGGACCGAGAGGTACTGTGAGAGGGCTGGGGGAGTGAGGGATGCTCCAGGCAAGGAGGCTGTGGGATCTCCTGCTGGGAATAGTGGGGTTATCCCCCCAAAGGAAGGGCTGGAGTGACTGTCTGTCAGGTATAGCAGAAGGCACTGCAATGTCTTATGTCAATGGCCAAGGAAATATATGGTTTTTAAGGACTGGGGTGAGATGGATTATGCTATTGGAGTTCTGCTTTATGTTTTGTTGTTAAAGCTTGTTGATGGACTTGAGGACATGCTTGCATGGAGTTACTCGGGACGCAGGAGACAAACAGAGGTGAGGCCTCTAGGTCACAAGGGGATGCCTGGAGAAGGCTATGCACCTACAGTTCCCCAGAGATTTATTTCTGCAATCTAGATTTTGCTACACTAAGGAGTTTGTGTGTGTCGAAGGGATGCTACTGGAGGTGGTATAGAAGAACAAAGTGTGAATGATGGTAAGCATTTTCCATTTTTCCCCTTCAGCAGAAAAACATCTACGAAATACAAAAGCCAAGCTGAACTAACACTAAGTTTCTGAAGCAAGAAAGAATTTCACAGCTGAGCCTGCCATTCTGTGGTATAATCAACCACATTATACTTAGATATCACAGCATATATTAGACAATAGTGAACAACCCTCCAAATGCTATCATAACACAATAAACTGTTATAGCTAAAACTGCAGCTCTACATGCATTATAAAGCTCTGTTTTTTCTTACACATAGCTATGTTCATGACATACCAACAGAGAAAACCCTAATTCTCTTGCTAGAAGGTTGCAGCATAGCACTACTTTATTTCTAAAAATTCAGAATGATAACACACAAGAACCTCATAACACAGAGAGAGACAAAGCAGGCTGCTCCTTAAGGCAGAGAGGCACAATTCAAACCACTTCATTCTAAGATAGGTGTCTGATGGAGTGAGACTGATTGCACACTTTCCTACAGATACCCCTAACCTGCAAGCAGGATCAGGAAACTCCTTAAAACTTGAAGTGATAGCTTGTAATTTTAACACCATTTCAATACACCACAATAATAATAAGGTGCCTTTTGAACCGTAAGCTCCCATGCCTGGTCTCAGCCCAAAGATGGTTTTTGTTTGGAAAATTTGAGTAAGAGCTATTTGGCCATTCTTGTGGAAGCTGTTGTCTCCCACTAGAGGCCAAGTCTAGCTCCCACCAGCATCAATGGGATTTGAATCAGGCACTAGCCTACACTCGGGTTCAGCTTCTGATAAGGCTGCAAATTAAATGCGCTTTGTGGTCTGTTCCTAACCCCTGTGGATCTTTGTCTGCTTTACAAAACGTCCGTACAGTTTAGCAGAAGGTGCCAGTAATGGAATAGCAGGAAAATTACAAGTCATGACAGAGGCGTATTGACACAGCTCTGTGGAGCTTTTCGCCACACTCCACTCCTGCAATCCACCATTGCAGGATTCCCTGCCTGTAGGGTGAGTTCCTTCACAAAAGACCACCTCCTCCTGCAGCACTGGTGGAATTTTTAGGCTGTGGGACTGTATACCTAGGTCCCAGGAGTGTGACCACTCCCTGCTCACAACCTCCAAAATGAATAATAGAAATTGAATAATAGTAATAAACTGAAGTGACTGCCATTAGAGCACATTTGTTGCAGCAATTTCTTTTCCAATAGATTATTCTGAAATCACTTCTGTTCCAAACTAAGCTCCCAAGCAGTTCATTTTTATTGCATCCTAACACCTGCTCGGTTTGTTTAACCTAAAATAAAAACAAGCATGAATATATAATGCTAGGAGCTTATTTGGTTTTTACAGTTATAATCCAATAAGAATCATGTCTTGGTTTTGTTCCCCACAGAGCAGAGTAATTTTTGTTTGGCAATAATGTTATAGGCAGTTAGGAAGAGAGACACCTCTACTATATATATGTGTGTGATTTTTCCAGGATTAAATAGAGTACAGAGTTCTAAGTACTGAAATGGATTGAGATGCAACGGATGTGCTGTATAAATTCAACACACTGTAGCAGTAAACCTATATGGAAGATCTGCCCATTGTGAAATCTCACATCAATAGGTTACAATGATGAACACCGGGCAAACAGCTATAAAAAAAATAAGGAATTCCTCCTTCTGTTTTTACTCATTGAAAAGGTCCCATTGAAGATGGGAATACAGTGCTCATGTGTGAGTAAGGTGAGCAGGATTTGGGGCCTTCTCTGTGTGTATTAGGTAAAATCACAGTCCAAGAAGAATATCAGGATTTCTAAGAGATTTATAACAGGATAGAGGAATTACAAGTTGCAAGTCACAAAAGATGAGCTGAGTCATCCCATCTCTACTCACCCTCCAAACACCCCACCATATGCATATGGGGAAATTCTATAGATTTTGATAGGGATTAAACCAATAGATCTGTACAGATTTGACAGATGTCTGTAGCAGTGACTCTAAATACCTGTAGAATTAACAGAGAAAGACCATCTTTACAGAGGCTTTATGAGCCATCCTATAAGAATTCTATGGCAGGGGCAGAGTTCCCTCTTAAATTCCATAGGTTGATCTAAAAGTCCTCAAGAAAAGTTATCATTCTCTCTGAAATTTGTCTAGATTTTTCCAAGAGGGATCATCGCTTCATTCTCTTGGGATGTCTCCTTTTTCCCATCTGGTGCCCATGTCCCCTGATTTGCTCTTCCCACCTCTTTTCACACACTCTTTGCATCTCCTGAAGATTCTGACTCTCGTTCACAAGCTCAGGCCATTGCTAGCTCTGATTAGTCAGGTATATTACTACTAATTACAGATTGGTGATCCAACTTTATACACAACAGTTTTGCGCTCCCATTGGGCATAGGATTATTTTACAAACTCGTGATTGGCAAGACGCTCTTTGAAATTGAATCCTTATAGAAGTCTGTCTTGTGCAAGGCAATCACAGCTCTTGGTTTGAGTTTGAGCAATTCCCTCCCCTTAGGGGGAGTTCTGGGAGGAATTCTGCCTTAGAAAGGCAGGATGGCTCCCAAGGATATGCTTGATGCACAGAAGCAGTGTACCTGCTGCTACATGGCTTCTGGGGCCACAGCACACTCACCACAGCTTACCCAGCCCTTTTTGCTGGCTAGCAATTGATGCTGGGGAGCTATTGGGATTGTTTACCTGCTCTTCCTCACCATCTTTGGGGCATCTAACCTCAAAGGCAGCACAGAGACTGCAGTAGTTTCTGGCTTCTGCAGAGAGGTGTGAGACAAAGCGTGTAGGGGACTCTGTGCTCCCTGACTCTCTGCAGCTGCTGAGGAACCTGGCACAATCGATCCCTGAGTGAGGTGATCTCAGCTATTGTATACTGCTCTATTCTCAATTAAGGGTGGGTGTTTCAAAAGTGACCAGTGTCCCGCTGACTTCCATGGAACAAAGTTAGGCCCACGCTGAGCATTTTTGTAACTCTCACCCTTAGTAAACAGATCCAAAGTGGTAATACGCACCGTTCAGTGCTGTGTCTTTTGCAAAGGGGAAGTCCAGAAGCTGAGAATGTTGCTTTCCAAAACAAACCACGTCCCCTTCACTCCAAGCTTAATGCTGGATCTTCTCACTTTTCTAAACATACAATACCTGGAGCACAGCTCCAAGCTCAGAGAGAAAAATCCTTTCTCATCACTGCCAGATGAATCCCTGATCCTGGCTTATGGAGTTCTCTGGGAGTCACCTCACTGAACTGATTGGTTAGTAAACTTAAACAGGACCATAGTGAATATAAAAAGACAAGGCAATAATACTTGACAGTCAAATGACAAATTCTGTCTGAGACAGCTTAGCAAAAGAAAAGGCAGCCATTCTTCAGGGGTTTATGCTCTCTTGATGAATTTGACAAATATAAATATTTAGTAATAGATGAGCTGTCCAGGCCTATTAAATTTCATGCTGTATGGCAGTTGTGAATTGGATAATTGTCACCAGCTGTTTAATAACTTTCACCAGAAGCCCTTGTGAAAGATCTCATTTGGCTCTGCAGTCCTAGGATCATAATAAAAAACAAGTGTATTTATCATAATACACTAGCTGGTCTGTTCCACAGCATGGGTCTCTAAACAATCTGTAGGCTGCATTTCACCTTGGAGTGACATTTTAGGGTCCTCTGTGAGTCTAGATAGTAAACTGAAGTCAGCATGCTGTCACAAAACACTCCACAGCATGAGACACTTTTGCCCACATGCATTCAACTTGTGTATTTCATTAATATCTTGTAATTTATTACGAGCTATCGTTAAATTTACTGCTATTGTTACACTATTCCCTGAAAAGTTGACCAACAACTTAATTGATATTTGATTCCAGGCACCTTAGTTTGCCTGGGATCTTAGTAGTCACCACTTTTTTTTCTAGTCCAGCTGATATTTTTGGTAGAAGGTACAAGGAGAAGCTTTAGGCTTTCGTGAGTGATTTTTTTTCTTCTTATCACCATTATTGTTTTGCGTTCCTGATGTTATTGCCTTTCCTCTCATGTATTCCTTTTTGTTGCCTTTCTGTTTTGTGAAATCTAATTTCTTAAATTACAGTTTTGTGTTTTCTCTGTCGTGGAGTCCGGCTAATTCAATTGCAACATTTTGACAGTTTCTGTTTTTATTTTCATTCAGACTGGACTGAGCATTGGGAACTGTACTGGAAGGAACAGCCCTGCACTAGCATGCGCTGGCCAAGATGATCCACTATATGTTTTACACTTCAGAGTTCCGTGATTCTAAACCAGTGGGTTGAGAGCATTCCTTTCTTCCTTCACAGACAAGGAGAAGAATGCCAGCGACCGAATGAGCTAATGAAGTATGATGAATGCATGAATCCTCAAATTATGTGGCTGCAAATCTTGTCCAAACTTCCCAAAGACTCTTTGGCCTGGAAATGGAACCAGAGACCTAATATCTGGCTCTTACGTAGTGCTTTTCATCTGTAGATCTCAAAGTGCTTCACAGTCTTTAATGTATTTATCTTCACAACATTCCTGTGAGGTAGGGAAATGCTCTTATCCCCATTTCACAGATGGGGACTGAGGAGCACAGAGACTAAGGGCATGTTTGCACTTAAAACACTACAGTGATGCAGCTGCAGTGCAGGAAGACACTACCTATGCTGACAGGAGGGGTTCTCCCATCAGTGTAGGTAATCCACATCCCCGAGAGGTGGGAGGCAGGTTGACAGAAGAATTCTTCCATTGACCTAGCATTGTCTACACAAGGAATTAGACTGGATTTTTCACACCCCTGATGGACATACACCAACCTAATTTTCTAGGTGTAGACCAGGCTTAAGTGACTTTTGAAAGGTCACACAGGAAGTTTGTAGCAGAACAGGGACTTGAACCCATATCTCCCAAGTCCCAGGCTAGTGTTTGAGAGACAGGATCCAGTGTTTCCAGCTCTGCCTGTTTTATCACAAATTGCTTGATATTTGGTGTTTTCCTTGTTGCTCCACCTACTGGATGCATGTAACTGAGAATCTCACCTTTTGCTTTTTTTAAAGTAAATTTCTATTCTTTGTGGCTATGGAGATAGGTTTTTTTGAATTCATGAATTTGAAGCCTAATAAATATTGGGTACTTTGTTGTTTGCTTGCTGGGTTTTGAGTCTTCAGGGTGCACTCAGGTTGTGTTTTCAAGCTTATCTCATGATTTTTAGGGGCCTGACTGATGATTTTTGAATGTTTGAGGTTTTTTGATGCTGAGGACCTCTTGTAAGGTTTCTAGTACTATTTCATTTCAATGGATATTTGCTGTTTTGAGACTCGACCCAATTCCCATTTTAGACTTTACATTGCCTTCAATGGGCATTGAATCAGGGCCCTAATGCTTTTCGTTGCATTATAATCTGGGGTGCACAAGGAGCACACAGCTGAAGGAAGGAAGGAAATTATTTTTATACAGTACTTCAAAATAGCTTTGGTTTCAGTCAATAGATGGTTCAGGTTACTGCTTACTGTAATCAAAGCAGTTTTCTCATGCCTACATCTCCCTTATTGCTGGGTTAGGTCAGTTAGGAATGGCCCTGCATTCAGGGTGCTGAGGTGCTGCCGTGTCATCCCAGATGGAGCAATGGGAGGCATTCTGCTTCAGGGTTTGCAGGTGTACAAAGGACTCATGCCTACTGCTACACCCTTTTGTGCGGTTTGCCACTTTCTTGCAGCAGTTTAATTCTTCTGCCCAATGGAGGATGGACAGGGCAAACCCAGAATGCCACCTTATCATACACACCCCTCCCAAGGGTGTACCATAAAAGATGCAGGGAGAAAGAAGTTTCTGTGTCTCCCAGGGCAACTCTACTTGGCTTTTCTGCAAGCTTCATAGTGGGAGAGAAGGCTCCACATGCCCTACTTTATACACGTGCGTAAGCGCTAGGCATAATCTGGCACTTAATGTTTTTTTAATGAATCCTGTTCTATTTCATTTACCTTTCCTGCTTCCAGGTATGTGGTGAAAGTTCAATCCAAGTAACTATGGACTGGAATAAGCTATCTGTCATTCTGTTCTGTAATAGCTATAAGTAACTGTAATAGTTTTCATTGTGTGCATTGAAAGGATCTCTTTGTCTTGCTGGATTCTGGGTTGAGCCAGAGTCTAGGGAAAGGTCTGGCCCTTTTGCATTATATATTTAGCTTAGATAAAAAACTTGATAAATCCATGGAGGATAGGTCCATTAATGGCTATTAGCCATGATGCGCAGGGATGGTGTCCTTAGCCTCTGTTTGCCAAGAAGCTGGGCGACGGGCTGGATCATGTGATTACCTGTTCTGTTCATTCCCTCTGGGGCACCTAGCATTGGCTACTGTCGGAAGACAGGATACTGGGCTAGATGGACCTTTGGTCTGACTCAATACGGCCGTTTTTATTTTCTTATGTTACCCCCACAGAAAACCCCCTCCTAAAGTTCACAATCCCGTAGCCTGCAGATGCTGAAAAATGCAACCCTGAGACCTGCATTGTCTGGTCAGTCTGGCAATTGCAGCATCCTTTTGGTTTTTGTTAGTACAGAGCCTGGAGGATACACTTCGTCTTACTTGCTAAGGGCCAGTTTCTGCTGCCTTTGTCATTGCTGAGTTAGCCTTAGCTCCTCAATTATTCCATTGAAACCAATGGGATTAAAGTAAAACTTAATGTAAGTGTCGAAGAATCTGGACCTAAATAGCCAAGCAGGTAAGGAGTAAATGAGACAGTAGGATAATTCGCTGTTTGGTTTCTTGCTTCTGCCTTCTGTTGTTGTAGCATTCAAGCCCTAGTCAAGACTGGGACCCCATTCTGCATGGAGCTGTACATACAAAGGTAAAGAGACAGTGCTCTCCCTGTAGAGGTAACCTTTAAAAGACACGTTTGTGTTATGAAGAAATGTATGGGACCATGTAAGAGGAGTGAAATGGGGAACTGAGGAAAGAGGGAGAAGTTAGCCTGGCAGTGAGCTTCACTGGGTATCAATACAGTTTGGTTGTTTATAGAATTACTGCAACATTTTGTTGTACAACATTGAACAATTGTTTGCCCTTTGAATAAGTGCCCATGCTTCGTAATGCTATTTGGGATAATTGCTTGCTTGTGCAGTGGTTTATTGAACATGTGCCTGCTTACACATTATTGAAGTGCTTGACTTACACAGTATTTCACTCAAGAGCTGCCTATTTTGCTTGGTGTTTCATTGAACTCATTCTAAGGCTGACTGTAACTTCCCCAGGATCTGGTTTCTGTAGATAACGAGGGCCAGAACCCAGGGCCGGAGCAACCATTTAGGCGGACTAGGTGGTTGCCTATGGCGCCAAGATTTGGGGGCTCCAAAAAGCAGCGCCCCAAAATTTTTTTTAAGTGGTTGAGCAGCCCACTGCTGCTGGGATGAAGAGGGAGTCTGAGCTGCTAGCAGCAGCGGCAGCGGGCAGCCCCGGGTGTCCCCTGGGTCAGTGCGCCTCCGCGGCAGCCGGCAGCCCAGGTGTTCCCCTGGGTCAGCACGTCGCTGCCAGCAGCTGGCAGCCCAGGGGTTCCCCTGGGTCAGCGCACTGCCGCCGGCAGCCTGGGGGTTCCCCTGGGTCAGCGCGCCACTGCCAGCAACCCAGGGGTTCCTCTGGGTCAGCACGTCGCTGCCAGCAGCTGGCAGCCCGGGGGTTCCCCTGGGTCAGCGCACTGCCGCCGCCAGCAACCCAGGGGTTCCCCTGGGTCAGTGTGCCACCGCCGGCAGCTGGCATCCTAGGGGTTCCCCTGGGTCAGCGCGCCGCTGCCGGCAGCCCTGGGGTTCCCCTGGGTCAGTGTGCCTCCGCGGCAGCCGGCAGCCCAGGTGTTCCTCTGGGTCAGCATGTCGCTGCCAGCAGCCGGCAGCCCGAGGGTTCCGCTGGGTCAGCACGCCGCCGCCAGCAACCCAGGGGTTCCCCTGGGTCAGCGCACTGCAGCCGGCAGCCTGGGGGTTCCCCTGGGTCAGCGCGCCGCCGCCAGCAACCCAGGGGTTCCCCTGGGTCAGTGTGCCACCGCCGGCAGCTGGCATCCTAGGGGTTCCCCTGGGTCAGCACGCCGCCGCCAGCAACCCAGGGGTTCCCCTGGGTCAGTGTGCCACCGCCGGCAGCTGGCATCCTAGGGGTTCCCCTGGGTCAGCGCGCCGCTGCCGGCAGCCCTGGGGTTCCCCTGGGTCAGTGTGCTGCTGGCAGCCCTGGGGTTCCACTGTGCAGTCGCTGCTTCACTTCTCCCGCCTCCCAGGCTTGGCGCCAATCAGCTGTTTGGCACTGCAAGCCTGGGAGGAGAATTAGAGCTGGACAGCATGTTTGGGGAGGACGCGGAGCAGAGGTGAGCTGGGGTGGGGAGGTACTGCAGGGCTCCTCAGGCCAGGGGGTGAGGAGCTGCCACAGGGTGCGGGGAGCTGGCACGGGGGCAGGGGGAACACTGCAGGGTGAGGGGGGGACGGGGACGGGGTGGGGTGGCGCAAGGTGGAAGTTTCGCCTAGGGCACGAAACTTCCTTGCACCAGCCCTGCCAGAACCTGAAGGGTCTTCTCAGGAGTTGGCTGAGTGAACCCCTCTTGGGTTTGGTAGGTTCTTCCTCCAAAAATCCATCTAAATATCCCTTACCCTCTATACCCACAGCCCCACATGCCCCCACTTACCTTTATTGTCCTCTGAGAGCCTGTACACTTTTCCTGACCCCTCTCTCATCTACCTGATGAGACTGGGTTTCCCGCTCCCATGGGTCTTTTCAGTTTACTGAATGGCTGTTCCCCCATTGTCACTCTTAAGGAGGGGATATATTTTATTAATTATTAATTATTATTATTTTATTATTCATTTGTATTACGGCTACACCTACATTCCCCAGTCATGGATCAGTGTTTCATTGGGCCAGGAAATGAACAGACACAGAACCAAAAGATGATCCCCACCCCAGATCTAAGTAAGCTTAGGGCCATTTCCTTAATGAGCTATCATACCGAGGGGCCTCAACTCCTATCCACCAGCACTGCCACAGGTAGCAGGAGCAGACACCACCGTCAGGCTTAGCATGCATTTGCTAAGGCATCCCAAGAAGCCAGATTCTCCCGTTGCTTGGATAGAAGTGTTAATCATCACTTCTCATTCTCCATTTGTTTTAATTTAGAAAATATTATAATTATACTGTTAAGAATTTAAGGTTCCATGAATATTATAGAAAAATAATCTTACAACCTTGCAGTTAAAATAACTAAAATCCCTTGCCCAACACAATCTGAATATTAACCTGTCAGCTCCTTTATTGTTTAGCCCCTTGTTGGCTTGACTTCACACCTCTTATATAGAGAACACTCTCTAGCACAACAGTCACTGAGAATCTGAATCATTGCTTCAGTGGGAATGGAGTGCAAAATAGATGCAAAATGCTACCATTCTGAATTGACACCCCATTGCACTGATGTTAATGAGGAGAGAAGGTGGAGGCTAACAATGAACTAAGGCCAAGATGAGATGTAAAGCTTGAGCGTTTAGTAAGTTTAATGCTTTCTCTGAGTGCTGTATGTCCTGAACCATGCTGATAGCAGATACTGTGCCGCTGGAGGTGTGATGGTCTGGAAGAGATGGAAAGCCAAGGGCTGATGACTCATGAGCATTAAAAAATCCAATATAGCAGTTTGTCTTAGCGAGAGGGCAGTTATCCTTGGTGGCCTGGCCAAATTCCAGTTTGGTCCATTACATTCTGTCTACCAAAAAACCCCCTCTGCTGTTTCAATTGGATAAATTCTTCTCACCCCCCACCCCGGTCTTAAAGTGTACTGATGCTGTGCACTGTTAGACAGCTGCTGTTGTTCCACTCCAAAGGTGGCTGCATTTCAGTGAGGGGGGGTATATTTAGGGCTAAATAATGGCTCTGAGTCAGCAGAGCGCTGGGGACAAAGCAGCTGTGACACAATAGTGGTAGTGGCAGGAGGCCGTATGCCTACATGATTGAAGGTGGAGCATGCTCAGCAGTGGCACACGTTACAGTGGTATTCATGGTGAAGCAGGTGCTGTTCCCCTCCCAGTACTACCTTGTGCTGCTCAGGGAGTGCAAGGTGATGCCCTGTGGCTGCACTCCTGTGCACATGCAATTCAGGGTGACCAGATGTCTCGATAATATCGGGACTATCCCGCTATTTAACCCTTTGGCTCGTGTCCCGATCAATGTACGAGCGGGATGCCATTTGTCCCAATATTCAGGTAAGGAGAAGGAGGCACTGACTCTGTGGGTGCTCATTTCTTTAAAAAAAATTAAACTCTTTTTAACTCCTCACAAAGTTTGGGTTCTGATTCAGTTTCTCTGGAGGGGATGCAGGGGGAGCGCAAATCCTCTGGTCAATTTTTTCACTATCTGAACCACTTTCCCTCATCCTTAATGAGATGTCACTTGGTGGCCATTGCTATACTGGGAGTTTGATACTGGAGTAGCTGGTGGAATAAGTTAAATTAGCTACATTGACTACAGAAAAATACTACAAAAGTTGCCAAGGACCTTAGGACAGAAAAGATAGAAAAAGAACTGCAGCAAGGTAGATATGTTTCCTGGGAGATAGTGCCAGATGTGTCTATCTCACTCCCTCAACCCCAACAAACTCACTAATTAATATTTGAAAAGTCCCATTGAAACGCTATTCAATATTTTATTAGATGAGGTGATTCTCTTTTATATTTTCATGGTAAATATTTTATTTGCTTGCAAGGATTCAGCATGTGAAAGAAGTTTCTGTTTCCCCCCCCAGTATTATTTTTTAAATGAGCTGATCCAACTATAGCTCTCTCATCAGTGATATGAAAAGGAATAAATTCTCTGGAGTGTTTTCTCACAGTCATAGAAATCAGAGCTGGAAAGACCTACTGGGCCATCCAATCCATCCCCTGCCAGTTGAGGCTTGCTTCCTACAGTATATGCTTGAGAAACAACTGAAGTGATGGGACGTCAACTATCACCCTTGAGAAATTATGACAGAATCTCAGAACAGTACATTTATCCTCACATTAACAGAAAAGGAAGGAAACTATACAGCCCCAGAAGGTACCTTTGGTTAGATTCCATAAGGTCTTTGCAGGTGAAATCCAATTTAATTCCCCAAGAACGTTTCAATTTGCCTCAAGCAAATTCTGCCTAATATGAGGTACTTACCGTAGATCAGCCATGAACTGTTTGTTGACCTGAGGTGAAATCCTGCAGTCATGCTTTCCTCTGTTCACCTGTGTCTTGTTTTGGGGTACAACCCAGACCAGTGAGAGAGACTGTCACCACGTGTCCTGAGTAACTTAAAATGCTCTGCTACTATAGCTCCCTGTATGGACACTCCCAGACAGCATACAAGCATGCACTGAGGTGTATGTCAATACTACGAAATTAGGTCACATTTATAGAAGTCATTTTTTTAGAAATCGTTCTTATACAGTCGATTGTGTGTGTCCCCACACAAAATGCTCTAAGTGCATTAAGTCGGTGGAGTGTGTCCACAGTACCAAGGCTAGTGTTGACTTCCGGAGCATTGCACTGTGGGTAGCTATCCCACAGTTCCTGCAGTCTCACTGCCTGTTGGAATTCTGGGTTGAGATCCCAGTGCCTGATGGGGCAAAAACAGTGTCGCAAGTGGTTCTGGGTGCATGTCATCAGGCCCCCCTCTCCCTCCCTCCATGAAAGCAACGGCAGACGATCGTTTTGTGCCTTCTTTCCTGGGTTACCTGAGCAGACGCTATACCACAGCAAGGTGGAGCCCACTCAGCTCACAGTCACCGTATGTCTCCTGGGTGCAGGGCCAGTGCAAGGATATTTTGCGCCCTAGGTGAAACTTCCACCTTGCTCCCCCTCCCCCCCCGCTCCAGCATTGCTTATTAAAAACGTTAAAAAATGAGTACTGCATAATGTGGCCTTGTTCATTGGAATTAATACATATTTGGCTTGAAAATTTATTAATTTAATTATTTAGTCTACATATTTAATGAAAATAAATGAGTAACTTGACAATGCGGACATTGTTATTGTTTTCACTTTGCACAACATAGCCTGGATGTTAAAATAAATCACATACATTATACACAATACCCTGTCACAGGGTAACACGTTATCATTTAGAATTTATTTTTCCGCAGGAAAGGGTAGCAAACTGGGTTCAGTCAGTGATGATTCGAGTTTGGCTGGGAAGAGAAGGAAGCAGACTGGGTTCGGGTCAGTGGGGGATTGGGTTTGTCGGGGGAGTGGAAGGGAAGCAGACCGGACTGAGTCAGTGGGGTATCGGGTTAGGTGGGGAAGGGAAGCAGACTGAGTTCAGTCAGTGGGTTATTGGGGGTTTGGTGGAGAGGGCAGGGGAGCAGTTTGCAGATTGGGTTTGGTCACAAGGAGGATCGGGTTTGGCTGGGGAGGGAGAGGGGAAGCAGACCGGGTTCGGTCAGTGATGGTTCGAGTTTGGCCGGGAGGAGAAGGAAGCAGACCGGGTTTGGTCAGCGGGGGTTCGGGTTTGGCTGGGGAGTGCAAGGAGAGCAGACCAGGTTCAGCTGGGGAGTGGGCAGCAGGCGGGGTAGGATTCAAAGAGTCGCAAGGTGAAATGGACACTCTCCTCTCCAGTCCCTGTCATGCAGCAGCAGCAGGCCAAGTGCACTTGCAACAGGGCAATGGGAGCGTGTGGTCTGCTTTGCCCTCACAAGTCTGTCCTGCGCCAGGGCTAGGGAGTTAATGCTGGGCTCTTGCTCCAGCAGGGGGGCATGGGGCAGGGAGGACTGTGAAGGCAGAGGGTGTGCAGCCCTCAGGCCAAAGCAGAGTTGGGAGGGTAGAAAGCTGGGGTGCAGGGAGATGGGTTAAAGCAGCTTAGCCACCCCTCCACACAACAGAGGCTGCAGAGCTGCCAGCCACAGCCTCCTTCCCTTCTCTCCCCAGGGAAAAGAGCCTCTGCCCTGGAAAACCTGGAGCCCGCTCTCTGAGGAGCATGCCATGTGCAAGCCGGCCCCGCTTGCACCACACTGACAGCACAGCTCAGCCCCAGTGGGAGTCTTACACTTCCCGCTGCAAGCTGCTACGCTGTCTTTCTGGCTGCTGCTGTGCAACCTACAAGACAGAGGAGCTAGTACTGTAATAATGTACCTACCAACACAGCAAGCTGTACAATTATTGATTCACAATCAAAGGACTTCGCTGACTTTCTAATAGGCAGGCGTTGGAGAGCACTTCATTGGGAGCGTGGTTCTTATCACACATGTCCTCCCTATAGTCTGCGATCTAATCAAAGGACTTCCCTAATTGCTGGCTGTCTAAATGGCAGGAGAGCAATTTATTGGGAGCATGGTTCTTATTTACGTCCTCCGTAAAGTCTGCGATCTGCAGCCTGCGTCTTGATTGCTATCAAGTCCTATTTTTAGGCACCGCTTTTCGGCGCCCCCCAAATCTCAGCACCTTAGGCGGCCACCTAGTTTGCCTAGTGCTTGCACCGGCCCTGCCTGGATGCTGGCAGATGTGGGACTCCATTGCTAAGCAGCAGCAGATCATTGCCTTTTGGCAGCAGACGGTGCTTTACGATTGGTAGCCATCGTCGTCGTATTCCTGGGTGATGTTTTAGCCGACCTCGGTGAGGTCGGTCAGGGGCGCCTGGGCAGACATGACAGTGACTCAGCCAGGTCATTCCCATCTTCTGCCGAGTACCCAGGAGATGATGATGGCTAATAGTCGTACTGCACCGTCTGCTGCCAGCCTAAGATGTAAAAGATAGATGGAGTGGATCAAAACAAGAAATTGACCTGATTTGTTTTGTGAAATCAACGGCCTGCTAAACCAGGGTTTTGAGTTAAATCCTTGAGGGAGCTATTCTGTGTGACAGTTGTTTGTGTTTCTCCTTGATGCAAAGCCACCCCTTTTGTTGATTTTAATTTCCTGTAAGCCATGTCGTCAGTCGCCTCTCCCTCCGTCAGAGCAATGGCAGACAATTGTTTCACGCAAAACCACGCGAGGAGGCAACAGCAGCGTGATGACGAGAGTGATGAGGACATAGACATGGTTATAGACTTCTCACAAAATACGGGCCGGGCAATGTGCACATCATGCAGATGAGCTCTGCATGAGCTCTGCGTGGTCACCTGTGCTGATCAGCTCGCCACGGTGGCAAAACAAGAAATGAAATTCAAAGGTTCGCGGGCCTTTTCCTGTCTACCTGGCCAGTGCATCTGAGTTGACAGCACTGTCCAGAGCGGTCGCAATGGAGCACTCTAGGGTAGCTCCCGGAGGCCAAAACCGTCAAATTGCGTCCACACTAATCCAAATTTGACCTGGCAAAGCTGATTTCAGCTCTAATCCCCTTGTTGGAGGCAGAGTAAAGAAACTGATTTAAAAAGCCCTTTAAGTCAAAAAAAAGGGCTTCATTGTGTGGACGGGTCCACTGTTAAATCAAGATAATGCTGCTAAATTTGACCCAAAGTCATAGTGTAGACTAGGCCTTAGTCTCTTTGTGATAAGAAGCCCTAGTACAGCAGCTGTGACTCCAACAGCTTTAGCTATTACTGGCCAACTGACCCCAACACAGTCCACTTCCAAATTTCCCAGTCTTCTATTGGAAAATGTAGGTCTGTTGCTCTTTTAAAGAGGCAAAAACACAGCAGTTTGTTGCTTTAACTGGAGTCAACAATTACTTCAGTTCAAACACAGCACTGAGTTGGTTTAGATTAAAAGTAAAACAAGTTTATTAACAAAAATGAGAGGTTCTAAGTGCGTTCAAGTGTAAGGGATAAAATTAGAAATGGTTACAAATAAATAAAAGTGAAAAATACTTTCCTAGTGACTAAGATTTAACAAAACTACAGTCTTGGTTGAAGATACGACTCTTACCATACCTCTTTCTAGCAAGATGGCTGACATCTCCTTGGTCAGGATCTCCCACAAACTACAAAGCGCTTGGTTCCTTTGTTGTCTTAGGTGAAAGAGAAGATGGGGTTCATTGCCCCTCTCTCTTATAGTCCAGTGAACTTTTAAAATGTATCCTTCTCGAAGTCCGGTGGCTGTGAGGAAAGTGCCATGGAGTCTGAGGGAGAAAGTTCCATGCCAGTTTCTTTCCTGCTGGTGCTTTCTTCAATGCAAATTGATCTGTTCCTGCAGCCTGTGATTGCCAATTGTCTGTGATTGTACCTGAATGGAGACATTGGCCTTTCCTGTGTCTGGAAAAAACGTGTTTACCCACTCCCCAAATTTGTCTGGTTCAAACACATTTTAGTCCCATATTTCCTTCACATTTGTACCCTCCTTTGGGTGTTTACTGTACATCCACCACACAAGAATATTAATGATCAGTGTGTTACTGATTTTCCACTGATATCTTACATGGCACCTATTAGACACAGACCATGACCTAAGTGATGAACTGGTCAAGCCATCTGAAATTCACTATCTCATACCAGTGATCCCGTTGCCCTCTGGCACTGGGATGCTCTTAGGGTCATAATCTGTC
This sequence comes from Gopherus flavomarginatus, assembly GCF_025201925.1. NCBI lineage: Eukaryota > Metazoa > Chordata > Testudines > Testudinidae > Gopherus > Gopherus flavomarginatus. Next base: position 85,390,331 of record NC_066618.1, read on the forward strand.
ACATTCTCATTTTCTGCCAGGCTTTCATGCAGTCAGTACTCTTGCCATGAAGATTTTTGACAATATTTCAGACTTGATTGTGACCATATGTGCACATGTAGCAGCTGATTTTTATAAGATACATAGCAGTTAGTGCCTGCCTGCAGTATACTGAAAGGCAGGGTTGAGCCATAAAACTGGATTCTCCAAGTCAGCAGAATACGGGTTTTTTTTAAGTCTTCGTATATGTTTATACAGTGTCTCTCTCGCACAATGAGGCCCCATGCCTGACTGGAACTTTTGGTTGTTACTGTAGTACACACATTGATGATTTGGTTCACATAGGATCTATCTATTCAGGTTATTACAAATTCACTCATCATTGTGGTATCTGAACACATGTATTATCATTGGCATTGAAAGTAACTTAGAGTAGGAGCTCAGATCAAATCACAGTCTAAGTGTTCTCTTCTGGAGTAAAAAAATGCCTTTGCTAATACATTTTCTTAAATCGAATGTGATGAACGGGTCAATTTTTTTCATATTTTAACATAATAGTAATTAACCTTTTTGATAACATGAAGCAACTAAGAGTCTTGTGTTGCATCATTTTCTGCTGTACATAAAATACAAATCTTGGAGTAAGAATAATTTTTGGACAATTTTAGATATGTGCTGTTATTTCTTGCCAGTAACTGGTCATGTTTGGACAGCAGCAAACATCTGTGTATTACTCATATAATTGTGACTCTTCAATGTACCAGATTTTAGAAAATTACCTATATTTGATGCTGACAAAGTGGGGGTTTTGGTCAAAACGTTGTTCCACTTTTTAGTTTTATGTTCAAGTCTAAACCCCACTTTTCTTTTCTTTTTACTGATTCCTCTCTCAGTTAAACTAGCATAAAGACTAGAATAGCTACACTAAAGTAATCAGAACTACTCTAGAGTTTCACTGTCATAACTGATGTTAAAATCTGGCTCTATGTTTGGACTGTCTATGAGTACAGACAATGGACCTGAGTCTGATCTTATTTACACCGATTTTACAGCTGTGTAACTTCACTCACTTCACTAGAATTCTTGATTTTCACTGGCATAAGTCAGAAAACCTGAGCGGAGTTCCACACTTACTCCAACAAAGAACCGTACAAATTTCTGATTCCCATTTTTGACCATTTCCTCCCCTCCCCCATCCGAGTATCAAATAGCTTGCACTCTAGCTTGCATCCTCACTTAAAAATCATCTCTTGTGACTAAACCTTTAATTAGTCTGACTTAAAAAATTCAGATCAAGACAAAAAGTAAATACAAAATAAATAATTAGAGCTAGTCAAAAACAGAAACAATTTTGTAAAATATTTCAAAGGTATTTCCATTGTTATGGTTCAAAATGGGTCTATCATCTCTTTTCCACTGAATTTTCTGCAATATTTTTACCAAAACATTCAATACAATTTTTAACAACATTTTTACTATCTTTTTTGTCAAAATCATTTTTAAATGTTTTTTTTTGTTCAAACAAGAAAGCATATTTTTGTTTAAAAAAACCCCTCAGGAATGATTTCAATATTTTTTATTAAAAATTTTAATTTACAAAAAAAGTTACGGAAAAAATTGCAAAAACCAAAATTCAATGTCAATTTTTTTTTGGGGGGGGGGGAGAGGAGAATGCCATTAAACAATTTTGTGTCATCCTGCTCTATAAATAATGATGTATAGTGATGTTAAATGCCTTTCCTGCAGCTCTTGCAACAAGAATGCCTTTATACTACTTCTTAAACCGTATGACAAGTTTGTTTCTATTTACCTAGATCTTTTTATTATAGGGTTTATTCTACTAACCTAAGGCAAAAATTAGATTATATGAACCTATAGAAATAGATGTACATGACACAACATAAGAAAAATGAAGCCAGCTCTCCCATGGGAGAAATAAAAGAAACAGTCCAATTCCACTTTTGCGGTAGCATCAATTAGTAGAAAGGATTGATTCTACCGTCTGCCTAGCACTCTTAGTTAGCTGAGTCACACACAATAAATGCTGCAGTGGAAAAAGACAACTAATTCCCAAGAATCCCAATGGGAAAGAAATTAATAGATGCCGTTTTGCAGGATTTAAAACAAACAACCTGTGGGTTGTTTTTAAGCTCTACATTAAAAATTACTGCATTTGAATTATTTGCTTTATCCCTCCCAATTGTCTTTACCTAGTAAATATGTAACTTTTCAGATCAATTTATTCAGTGCTTTGCTTGTAGTATGTTCCTGCTCTTCCTAATTTCTTTGAAACCCATATGAACCTAGTCACATAAGTGGAAGCTGTACAAAACCAAAAAAATGTAGCTTTTAGATTTGGGGCCAATCACTTTTACTTCACTTGAAAGTGTATGTTATTTTTAGGGAAAGATCTTATAAGATTTATCACATACAAGTTTATTTCAGCAGGGGTTCTGTGTAAGATTGGATATTTAACTGAGACAAAATTCCTATGCTTGTTTCAGGAAATGAAAAAGTGTGCCATCGTCTTTGTAAGAACAATTATGTAAAATCTTAAATACAAGAGTACATAAGATGGCATCAATTAACAGAATTAGTTAGAAAATATATGACACAAATCCTCACAGCTCTTGGAATCTGATATGGACTGCTAGAATAGTCAATTCAGTAGAGACCTGAAGATTGTAATACAAACCTGTACCAAAATAATAGAGTAGTAGAAAACGTTATGCTTTATGGACCCAGAGTAAATACGTAATACCCTAATTTAGAAATGTGAGTGAAATACTAGCCATTAAATCAGGATTAAAATAGATGGAAATATATTCAATACATTGATGATATTTGAAAGATTATATTTAATGCTATCTTGTCTTGACCTTTAGATGAAATTTGCATTTGGTTTTGGATGCCTCAGTGAATTTTCTCTTTCCTGTTCAAAACCTTTTTAAATCTTCAGGAAAACATATACTGTTGCAATAGTCATCATTTTACAGTCTCACTCATATAACTTTACACACCATGACTTTATAATGTTAACTATTGTTTTAGGTCAAATTCTGCATGGAATATCCACAGGGAATGCATGGGGTATACAGAAACACAGAATTTGCATGCTGAGTGTTGTTATAATGTCATGGTTCCTTCCAGATTTCTGACCAGGACTTTGGAAGAAGAGACAGATCCAAAATATCTGTCCCAACTTTTACACTGGGTGCATTGTATACTATGGCAGGAGGTTATGAGTTTTACTTAGTGCTTTTTGGGTGCTCTTTCAGTATAGGCATGTTTACTAAAACTAATCAAACATTCATTTAAGAAGCTCGAAGTAAAAGCATTAGACATTTTTAACTTTGGGGCAGAAATCTTCCACGCTTGGGGCAGAAGCTTAGTAGTCTTGTTTTATTTTTTGTAACAGCTTGAACCATCTTCGTGCAATGGGAGAATGGAGGAAAATTATACACACTTTTTTGAACAGGAATCCAGCCCAAATAGCTGAAGTTTGGAACTTCACATTTTGTGCAGACATACCACAGTGCTCACTGAGGCCTATTTTAGGTTTGGAGGCATGGGAAAGCAACGATTAAAAATATATATCCAAAAATCATTTCTGAGCATGCTTAGGAGACGTCTGCTAAGAGTTTAGCAAAGCCTAATGAAGCCAGTGGCCTGACTTCACTATTCACTGTATCTGCCTGCTCTGAGGAAGGGATCAGGTAGAAATAGTCTATTCATGTCAGGGCTCATCTATACTAAAAATAAAAAGCCCTAATTTGTTGAGGAACTTGATGACAATACAATTGTCCTTTGACCCAGGTACTTCATGGTTCAAATTCATAGTGTGGAAAGGACCAAAATGTCATGTAACCTAGTATGCAACTAAGCTAAAACTATGTGTTTCTTGGTCCCAATAACCAGCTCTGAATGTTGGTTTATATTTTTCACCTGAACTGTATGTCTGGTATTTGAAAGGTTGCAGAACTCTTAGACAAAGGAACATTGGTAGAGGAATATTGCACTGAAATATAACCAATGGCTATTAAAAACACAAAAGCACCACATGTGAAAATATGTAACAGTTCTGTGCAATTGTTCACATATTAAAAAGTGCAAATGCAAAGTAGGGTTGCCAGCCCTCCAGGAATTAAAGATTAATCTTGAATTGAAGATCACATGATGTGATGAAACTTGCAGGAATACAGTCAACCAAAAGTGGCAGCCCTAATGAAAAGGGTGATAAAATATTTATCACGTGCCAGATGCAATACTGAAAGGATTTCTTGTAAGGCAACAATTTCTGGCTCATACTAGCCTTCTGCTACTGTATGTCTATTCTGCACTCCATGCTTATCTAAGAACATTGAACAAAAAACCCTCTAGAGGCCAGAGCACATCATTCCACTTGTACTTGGAAGCACCGCCACAGGCGTCAACTTTCTAATGTGCCGGGGGATGCTCCTGTCAGCTCTGCCCCAGGCAGGGCCATCCTTAGGATTTATGGTGCCCTAGGCAAGATTATTAAACTGGTGCCCCTGTGCCTGATCTGCTCTTAACAACACAAATATAAGCTTACAGTATTGGAAAACTTGCCACATTCACGTTATTAAAACCAGTTTAACTTAATAAAGCACACTGTAATGCTGATGGACTAGCACTAAAGAAGCAGCACTACAGAAAAAATTCTGATATGACAGAATGATGCAAATAATATAATTTTTTTAATTTATCAAAATTTTATTGGAAATTTATATGAAGAGGTATTGAAACAAAGATTTGTTTTTAATTAAAAGCAATCTTTCTGGCTTTTTTGGCTGCAAAATCAGTAATAACGTCATCGTATGACAGAGACAAAGTTGTGTCTTGTTCGATTGCAAGAATAGCAAGACCAGTTAGGCGTTCCTGACTCATTGTAGAGCAGAGACAGTTTTTAATGAGCTTTAGTTTTGAGAAACTCCGTTCTCCTGATGCCACTGTTACAGGAATTGTCAGTAGAATACGAGTGGCAATGTACACATTAGGATATATGTCAACAAGTTTGCGGGTATGAATAAACTGTACAATGTCCATCACCGATTTTGCATGTGGCAACATTGATGACAGTGTACTCAATTCTTCGTACAGTTCAAGTCCATTTAAATCAAAACTATTGCCGTGCTTCAGGAGGCTCTCTAGGTTCTTGCACTTTGTCATTAGTTGCTCTTGTTTTCCTATTTCGTTGAATTTAGTTATGTCATACAAAAATCCAATCCTGCTCAGGCCACTGCCAGCTCATAGACTCATAGACTCTAGGACTGGAAGGGACCTCGAGAGGTCATCGAGTCCAGTCCCCTGCCCTCATGGCAGGACCAAATACTGTCTAGACCATCCCTAATAGACATTTATCTAACCTACTCTTAAATATCTCCAGAGATGGAGATTCCACAACTTCCCTAGGCAATCTATTCCAGTGTTTAACTACCCTGACAGTTAGTTAGGAACTTTTTCCTAATGTCCAACCTAAATCTCCCTTGCTGCAGTTTAAGCCCATTGCTTCTTGTTCTATCATTAGAGGCTAAGGTGAACAAGTTTTCTCCCTCCTCCTGATGACACCCTTTTAGATACCTGAAGACTGCTATCATGTCCCCTCTCAGTCTTCTCTTTTCCAAATTAAACAAACCCAATTGTTTCAGCCTTCCTTCATAGGTCATGTTCTCAAGACCTTTAATCATTCTTGTTGCTCTTCTCTGGACCCTCTCCAATTTCTCCACATCTTTCTTGAAATGCGGTGCCCAGAACTGGACACAATACTCCAGTTGAGGCCTAACCAGCGCAGAGTAAAGCGGAAGAATGACTTCTCGTGTCTTGTTTACAGCTGAGTAAATGAAACCCCAAACCGGCAGCGGGCTAAGCGGGGCTGGTGGCTGGAACCCTAGACAAGGATCCCAGGCCCTGCTCAGCCTGCTGCTGGTCTGGGGTTCTGACCACCAACTCCTGCCAGCCAGGATCCAGGCCGCCAACCCCCCTCAGCCCGCTACCAGCTGGGATTCTGCTCACCCAGGCTGGCAGGAGGCAGAGTGGGGCCAGCAGCTGGGCTCCTGACTGGCAAGGAGCCGGCAGCCGGAACCCCGGAGTAGCAGTAGTCTGAGTGCTGCTGGCACCCCAGACTGGCAGCAGACTGAGCCACTCAACCCCCCCACCGGCCCTGCTCAGCCCGCCACCAGCCCACTCAGCCTGCTGCCGGCTGAGTGAATGGAACCCCAGGCTGACAGCAGGTTGAGTAGTTCAGCTGGCCTGCTCAGCCCGCTGACAGCCTGGGGTTCCTTGGGGGTCCCCAGGCCAGCAGGTGCTGAGTCGGGCCGACAGCTGGTATCCCAGCTGGCAATAGGGCAGCAGCCGGAACCCCAGAGCAGTGATGGGCTGAGCCGCTCAGCCTGCCGCTGCATACCATCAAAAATCAGCTCACCTGCCACCTTTGACACATGTGCCGTAGGTTGCCGACCCCTGCTTTATACACTAGTAAGGAGATGAGCATATTACAGTTGTTGGAGGGCTCTTGTCAGGAGTAACAGGCTATAGGAAAGTCAATCAACATTTTTTGTTTCTCTGATGAAAACTGGCCCACTCCCTGCCTCAAACCAAACCTGTCGCTAATAATTGTCAACAACTTAATTTTCTGTTTTTGGCTAAGATATTGATTTTTTAAAAAAATAAATATTGAAATTGGATTCAGGATTGTTAGCAAGAATTTTTGGCAAACAAAGTTGTTAAATGACAATATAAATGGCAACACAGTACTGCTTTCATGCTTGGCTCACCCCCCAGCCTGCTGGTCCAAGAGCTGAGGTAGAGGAGGAGATAGGTGGAAAACTGCAGGACCCCAAAATCCACCTCTTGGGGTGCAGAGTGGCAACAGCAGCAGCAAACCCTCAGGTCCAATCACATGCCAATGGGCACCACCACCAGCCTTAAGGACCATGGTGAAGTTAGCACAGCATCTGATCTCAGGGACAGGTCACCCATGGAGCCACAGCAGCTCATCCTGCCCTGTGCAGTTCCCCCCGGATGAGAAGGATCGCTGGCAGCTGCCAGCCCGGGGAAGAGGCGCTCCCCAGCTAGGGTGATAGATCCAGATGTCCTAATTTTATAGGGCCAGTCCCGATATTTGGGGCTTTGTCTTATATAGGCACCAATTACCCCCACCTAGAGTGACCAGACAGCAACAGTGAAAAATCAGGACGGGGTGGGGGTGTAAAAGGAGCCTATATAAGAAAAAGACCCCAAAATTGGGACTGTCCCTATAAAATAGGGATATCTGCTCACCCAACCCCAATCCCCTATCCTGATTTTTCACACATCTGGCTAACCCCAACCCAACCCTGTGTGACATTCCAATCCTGGCTCGCTGCTGAGGAAGTGAGTTACTTTCACTTTCATTCCTCAGCAGGCAACCAGCCTCCTCCCCCCACCTATCCCCCAGCACCTCACCCAACCCAGCCCTGATGGAGGGGAGGGAGGAGAGAGAGAGGGGTGCTCCTGGGGAGGAGGGAGAAAGGAGGGGGTGCTCCGTGGGGCGGGGGGGAGAAGAATGGATGTTATGGGGGACAACAAAGGATACTGGTTCCAGAGCCACAGAGCCTGCCTCACCTCACCTCAGCCGGGGGGAAAAGAGTCACACTCACAGGTGAGCTCCTTCCCCAACCCCTACACCCTCCCCTTCCCAGAGACCCCAGCAGCCAATCCCCTCCCTCAGACTGTGCAGCATTCTGCTCTCTCTAGGACCCAGCAGCCCTGCTCTTACACGCTCCACTTCTTGTCTGTCTGGACTCCGGCAGAGTGGTGCCCCCAAGCAGAGCGGTGCCCTACGCGGCTGCCTATTCTGCCTACGGCTAAGGACGGCCCTGGCCCCACGCCCTGCCCCCACTCCACGCATTCCCCCAAGGCCCTGTTCCGCCCCCTCCCCTGAGTGTGCCCCACCATCTCTCCTCCCCTCTCCCCTGCAGTGCTTCCAGCACCCTGTGGAACGGCTGATCACCGGGAGGCGGTGATCAGCGGGGTGGGCAGGCAGCACTGTGGGGGAGGAGGAGATGCTGATGCAGGGACTGCTGGTGGGTGCTCAGCACCTATCATTTTTTTCCCGTGAGTGCTCCAAGGCTGGAGTTGGCACCTATGAGCACCACTGTTAATTTTGTCTTGTTTGGCAAAACCAGCAGTTCTCTACCTGTGGGCTGCGGGAGCCCAGGGTCCACTGACTATGTGTAAAGGGTCCATAAAAGACACAGACTGTAAACTGATTGAAAAGAATTCAACTATATATACATACAGTAGATTTCCAAAGGGGTCCGCCCCTCCATTTGAAATTTCCAAAGGGGCGTGGCCTCCATTTCAAATTGTTTACGGGTCCTCAAGTGAAAACAGGTTGAGAATCACTGGGCTAGACCATTTAACCAGCAAATGTTTTTCTACGTTTCTCTGGCTGATACCAGAAATCAGATCAGGTTAGCAATATATAAGGAAAATGTAAAAATCTGTGTTTTTTCTATGCAGGAGATTTCATTGTGAATCATTGTAGTTACTCAGGAATTCTGTAAGGAGCTTGATACCACTGCTGTTCTCAGGGTTTGCAGACAAGTTTACATTTGTTCCAGCAGCATGGCATGTGTCTGTGCTCTCTGATTTTTCCAAGTGACCCCTCAGCAGGCAAAGGAAAGGAATTAAATTGGTAATCCCCTTGCAATGGCTGAGAAACATCTATCTTAGCTGCCTTGGCCTGGGTTGGGTATTAATGTAGATTTTTCTTTCTGTTCCAGAAATTACTGGGATAATAGTAAATAGAGCTCAGGGCTGATGTGTTATCTGACTTTCAGCCAGGCTCCTTCCTGAAGCAGATCAATTCAAATTTTTTTCTTTAATCTATATTTTACTAGGTTGTTTTCCCTAGAACTCATGTAAGGAGACAAGCTGTACGGACCTATCATAACCGGCCGCCTCTTCTTCTGCTTGTTTCCTTCGGTAGGCCACCTCTTCTTCTTCTAGTTTTCTTTTGTGTGCTGCCTCTTTGGCTTGTTCTTCTCTTTCTTTCATCTCCATCTCTTTTTGTTTTATTTCCAGTTGTCGCCTGTGTTCAGCTTCTTTGATTTGTTCTTCGGCCTCAATTTTTGCCTTAGAAGTCATGGTTCCTGTTTTCTTGTGTTGGGGTGCCCTCCGGTGTTTATCTTCTGCACTGCAGGTTCTGTTGCCTCCTGGAGTCTGCCTAGCAACAGTGCCTTTTTCCCTTTCTCTCTGTAGCTAATGTTCAATGAAAGGAAACCAGAAAAACCACTTTATTTGCATGCATATAGTGCTGGTACTTGCCTCCTAATGGGAGGGCTATTGTGTGACAAAAGACCCTTAACAGTCTCTTAATGGCTTCTTGCTTATTATGCAAGCCACAAACTGCCAGAGAGAGCAGAAAAAAAATTCTCTCTGGTTCCCTTTTAAAACCAAACTGTTTCTCTCTGCTAAAAAGCCCTTAGCAGAGAAAAGAAAAATATAATATTCCTACTGGCTTCTGGATTCTGTCTATCCCACCACTGCACACCATATCATAACCTTAGTCCCAGATTTGGACCTTAGCGTCCAAAATATGGGGGTTAGCATGAAAACCTCCAAGCTTAGTTACCAGCTTGGACCTGGTACTTGCTGCCACCACCCAAAAAATTAGAGTGTTTTGGGGCACTCTGGTCCCCCTGAAAAACCTTCCCTGGGGACCCCAAGACCCAAATCCCTTGAGTCTCACAACAAAGGGAAATAATCCTTTTTCCCTTCCCCCCCTCCAGGTGCTCCTGGAGAGATACACAGACACAAGCTCTGTGAAACTACACAGAGTGACTCCCCCTCTCTGTTCCCAGTCCTGGAAACAAAAAGTACTTTCCTCTTCACCCAGAGGGAATGCAAAATCAGGCTAGCAAATCCAACACACACAGATCTCCCCCGTGATTTCTTCCTCCCACCAATTCCCTGGTGAGTACAGACTCAATTTCCCTGAAATTTCCCAGTAAAGAAAACTTCAACAGGTCTTAAAAGAAAGCTTTATATAAAAAAGAAAGGAAAAATACATACAAATGGTCTCTCTGTATTAAGGTGACAAAATACAGGGTTAATTGCTTAAAAGAAATATGAATAAACAGCCTTATTCAAAAAGAATACAAATCAAAGCACTCCAGCACTTATATTCATGCAAATACCAAAGAAAAGAAACCATATAACTTACTATCTGATCTCTTTGTCCTTACACTTAGAAACAGAAGATTAGAAAACAGAAACTACTTCTCCAAAGCTCAGAGAAAACAGGCAGACAGACAAAGACTCAGACACAAACTTCCCTCCACCCAGAGTTGAAAAAATCCGGTTTCCTGATTGGTCCTCTGGTCAGGTGCTTCAGGTGAAAGAGACATTAACCCTTAGCTATCTGTTTATGACAGGACCACAGAAAGACCACTGTAGATGTTAAATATTGATGAGAGCCAGCTGACTTCACTGCAGAAGATTTACAGAAATTCTCGTCCCTCATCAGGTTAACACGAACCCAAAGGAAAAAGAACACAGCCAGAGGCTGCTGAAATCTCTCTCAGCATTTGTATTTTACATGATGACAGAGAAATTCTGAGAAGAGTGTGGGGGGGGTGGGGAAACAAGGGCCCAGATACACTAAGGCAAATCTGAAGTGCAGTGAGAGGCTAAGGTGGAGTTAGCCACATTTAACCTGGGACCAACAAGAGTCAGCCTGGTCCCCAGTGCAATGTAACATAACCTTTGGGATGCTCTATATTATACCCCCTGAGGCTGTTCTGGCAGCTGGAAATCAACTGGGGAGTGAGGTGCTCTGGTTGGCCTCATTTTCCCTGGTGATGCCCCCCACCCCTGCACAGGGGCCTGGGATGGGATTGGCAGTAGAGATATGAGGGTGACCCTATGCTTCTAGATGATTCCCCTATGGAGAAGAATCCTTCACTGGCTGATGAGGTGAGATTTAAGCAGAGAGTATGGCTTATGTTAAAAAGAGTGCAAAGCAGACTTTACAGGCCAGAAAGACTGGTCCAATATTTAAAAAACTTGTCAGTTCATAACTGGACTCTCAGCATGGTGTTTTACCAGAAGAACTAACCCATTGATCAGGCATTTAACACTATAGTGAACGAAGCATTCCTAAATATACCCCAGGGACTAATCCTTCCCTTGCAATGAGATGGATTGAATGATGTAACTGGTCTGTCTCCTCGCTGACACAGAGTTTAGTTTAAGGCCATTAGTTCACCTAGTCTTGACTGACTGTATATCACAGGCTACCAACAGCACCCCCCACTAAACCCAACAATTGAAATTAGACCAAAGTACTGCAATCCACAGGAGACTAAACGATTATGTGCCAATGGCAAAGAATAGGAGGGACTGAGGTGTACCAGTGCCTGAGGCCCCTACCATGGAGGATGATTCTGTCACCTGTAATCAAGGATATCTTCTGTTCCCTAAATTTGTCTCAAATTAAATGATTGTCAGTTTCCAGCTTCAAGCAAGGTGCAGTATAGCCTGCAGTGAGCACTGTTTCCCTTCAGCTCCTGCTAATAGCACAATTCCTAATGCAGGGGGAGGGTCAACCCCCTCTTCGCAGACACATGGGAGGGTGGTTATGATGTATCCCACAAGTCTCCACTTAAATGGTAATGTAACTCTTGATGACAATCCATTACACTTATATAGCATCGCTCATCCCAAAGGTCTTCCTTAAACATTAATTCAGTAGTCCCCAACCTTTTCATCTGGCGGGCACCAAACGAAGGACCGTGGTGGCAGTGGAGCATCCACCAAAATGCCACCGAATTTCTGTGTCATTTCGGCAGCAACGCCTCTCGATGACGTCGCTTGCTGCCAACAAGCAGCGTCATTGAGAGGCTCCGCCGCCGAAATGCCACAGAAATTCGGCGGCATTTCGGTGGATGCTCCACCGCCGGCCAGGATGCAGGCGCATTTAGATGCCCCCGCAGGCGCCATGGCACCTGCGGGCAATGCGTTGAAGACCCCTGCATTAATTAGTTATGTTGCACACCACCTTGGTAGGGTTGGCAAGTGTTAAGCTATAATGTAGTATTATTACATGCACTAGTGAAATGTCACACAGGGATCAGAGCCCCACTGCCATAGGCATTCTACATGCATGCACACAAAGACAGCCCTTGACCTAAAGAGCTTACAATACAAACATATAACAAAAGAGAATGGAGCAAGGAAAACGGGTAGGCGAAGATACGGTTAACTGTGAAACATGCTTCTTTTTTATTACAATAAGCAGCACTCACCGCATGCCCACTGCCTTACCATATAATCACTCCCAACCCGAGAACAAATCCCAAGGGGAAAAAAATCAACCCTTTGAAAATGTTCTGGCTGAGCCACCTCACAAGGGAAAGAATGACACACACAACATCTGCAGCATTTGTTTCAAGGACCGCCTGACACACATACCGTTAAGTGTAAAGAAATACGTTTAGCTACTGAGGTGTGGGCTGCATGCAGCACTTGATGAAACAATGATCCTCTTTGCTTTCTGGAACTAGCAATCTGATGACCAGCATCTTTAGCACAATGAGATTCATGACCTGCTGCATTAGACAAAACAATCTAGAGCACACTTGGACTCATGCTCTGCACATGAGAGGCCTGTGTGGAAATGGAATGATCACTGACGCCCTCGTCTAGGTATTTATTTCAAAGCTGAACTTAATTCATAATGCAACAGAAATTTTAAAAAGTGTACGTGAAATACTGCAATGGCAGATAAGGATAAGTAGAGCCGGGAGAACTTGGGAACATCCTGTGCATTAAGTAGTACTGGTCAAATACCAGGGGAAAATATGTTGAATAATTAATGTCACAAATATTGCTAGTACTTACTGAATAATTTATCCAATACATATCCCCGGAATTCATCACATTTATTCAATGAATAGGATACAAGCAGCTATAAAGCTGGTTAAATCCGTAAAAAAAAAACCCTTTTGTTAAATAAATTATATGATTAAGGCAGCAATTTTTGGTGTCTAATATATTCTGTAAATATTATTCATCCAGCTGTAGTAGTAATGAACACTTCATTAAGTGGAGGCTTCTAAGCCTGTAGCTGTATAATTAAGGCCAGAAACAAAAGCTCTATTCAAGTAATATTACAATTCAGGTTTAAACCACAAAGGACAAGGAATTTAAAGCTGCACTCTCTTCTCCAGTTATCCTAGTATGATATACCAAGGTTGCCCTACAAGTTACATTGGTGCAGGACTGTCTCAGCGTCAGAACAGGGCCTGCATTCCAGAAGTGCATTGTGGGGAGAGAAATTAATAAACACAAGCACAGGGATTGTTCCCTATTCTATTGTTTACAATAATGACATAGTTCCTGTCAGTGTTGTCAAGGTTCCTCCCCCACTCTGAACTTTAGGGTACAGATGTGGGGACCTGCATGGACACTTCTAAGCTTAATTACTAGCTTAGGTCTGGTAGCACTGCCACCATCCAGAAATTTCAGTGTCTGGAACACTTCCTGTCCCCCCAAAACCTTTCCCGCCCTGGGCAGCCTTGAGAGGCTTTTTCACCAAGTTCCTGGTGAACACCGATCCAATCCCTTGGATCTTAACACAAGGAGAATTTAACCTTCTCTCACTCCTTTCCCCCACCAATTCCTGGTGAGTCCAGATCCAATCCCCTTGGATCTTAAAACGAGGAAAAATCAATCAGGTTCTTAAAAAGAAAGCTTTTAATTAAAGAAAGAAAGGTAAAAATCATCATCTCTGTAAAATCAGGATGGAAAATACTTTACGGGGTAATCAGATTCATATAGCCCAGAGGAACCCCCTCTAGCCTTAGGTTCAAAGTTACAGCAAACAGAGGTAAAATCCTCTCAGCAAAAAGGTAGGGTAGGGAGAGAGGATTCCCCCCGGCCCTCTCTTGCTGCAGCTGCTCTTGGGCTGAGACTGGGAGAGAGCCACAGGGCTTAGAGGGAACTTAGGTAGTAGGTATTTCTGCATGCATCTCTCTGTTGGTGTAGCAAACATGCCTCCCTTCATCGCATATCCTGTATACTCTGCAAACAGTGAACAAAGTTTTCATCTTACTACATACTAAGCCACAATGACACCAGAAAACATCTACCTTTTTCCTACACCATTGTGTGTGGACATTTTATAAATAGTTGGGGCAAAATACAGGTGTGTTCATAAACCTATTGCTCTCAGTTTAACACGCATGTTTGCCTATGTGCCATCCCCTCGTACATTCATACTGCAATTACACCACTTTCTGTTTGAACAGCACTCTCATTTCACTACAGCATCTTGCAATCCTTGATATAACTTTCTGATTGAAACTTACTATATAGTAGAACATCAGAGTTATGAACACCTCGGGAATGGAGGTTGTTCGTAACTCTGAACAAAAGATTATAGATGGTCTTTCAAAAGTTTACAACTGAACATTGACTTCATACAACTTTGCAACTTTACTATGCGGAAGAAAAATGCTGCTTTCCCTTTATTTTTTTAGTAGTTTACATTTAATACTGTACTGTATTTGCTTTTTTTGTTGTCTCTGCTGCTGCTGCTCCTGCTGCCTGATTCCATATTTCCGGTTCCAAATGAGATGTGTGGTTGACTGATCAGTTCATAACTCTGGTGTTCATAACTCTGAGGTTCTACTGTACATGTATTATGCTGCGTGAGTCTTATTGCTCTGAAGTGTTCTCTGTGCCTATAGATGGCACAGGTTCTACACCATGAACCAAAGCTAAATCAGGTGGCGTTGCTTCAGTTTCTGCTGCTCTTATCGCTATTGCCTATTATATAACAAAATAACACTCCTGAAGAATAGCATGCAGTAAGTGTTGGCTACCAATTAGAAAAAAAACAACCCAAAGGAGCTACTCATTTAAGTTATCATCCTTCACTGTTGGGGTAGAGATACGATTATAAGCAGAGGAAGCTGTGTTGTTGGGGGTCTCTTTAGTTTGCTGGGAGGAGGGGAGGGATTGGATTGGATCTAGGATCCATGTAGTCTTAGTGCACCACTCTAGCGACATCTTTAGTCCAGAGCTTTGGGGTGGGAGACTGGAAGAAAATTCAGGGTGAAGTCTATTGATGTCTAATGGGAGCCATTGAAACTAATGCTGAGCACTTTTGAAAATTCCACCCTTTACGCTCTTTAAATTATCCACTTCATGAATATCCAGTTGAAATTTTAACTGAGGCAACCAAGCAATTAATATGTGACACTGAGCTTTAAAGTCTTTACCCCAAGAGAGAATAGAACATAGTTCATTGCAGCCAAGAGTTGACAAGCTCTTGCTTCCAAAGGAAAAAAGGCTGCATACTTTCTATACTTTCCACAAAATCTGTCACCACCACTAAAGAATGTGTTAACAGGTTAAGCAGTCTTTTAAGGACAAGACCTAAAATTTTTCATCAGGTGTTATGCAAAGAGGCAGTGTAAGATAATAAATACACTTCACTCTAGATGCAGCTGTTCCCCATGTAGAGTAGTTGCAGAATAGACAATTTGATAGTGACTCATTTGCAGGGGGATGATCAGTGGCTCTAGCACAATCTGTGGAGGGGGATGAGAGAATCAATTAAGTCAAGTGTTCTTTTTTCTCTTTCTCCCTATTTCCACCTCCTCCCATTCCTTCAGAACTCCAACTGCTACTAACAATTTTAAAATCACACTCTTTTGTGCCTGATAGCTACTGTTGTCTGTATGCCACTGCTGACCTGCAGAACATGCCAGAGCATCACTCAGAGAAAGGAAGACCAAGGCAGAGTTAAAAGGCCTTTTTCCATTCTCCTCACATCACCCATTTTATCTCCTCCCCTCTTTATGCCTGTTTCACCACCTGTATCCTTTCACAATGGTGCTATATGCTGACAAGACAATATTTAACTAAAACTAAAATAAAATCTCATTTATGGCCATGAGGGATGGGCTTTTTAGGCTGCTTCAATATTCCTCTTTAAGGGCTCAGTCCTGTAATGTGCCAAGCACCATAACCTCACACCTTGTAGAAGGCACTCAGTACCTCACAGCATTGGGCCTCAATTATACACTAATTTCTTGCCCTTACCTTCCAGGCCCTGCACAGTTCTGGACCAGTTTCTCTCATAGCCTTCAAGTCTCTCTCTCTCTCTCACTCAATCTTCACATTCCTCAGAGCCTCTCATGTAGGTCACTCTAGTCACCTCAGCTACACTGCTATATACCATGCTAGCTGGGTGTGACGTATCTGTGGATAGGGTCCTAGTAAAAATACATTACAGAATTAAAGAAACAGAAGTTTTTCTGAGTCCCCAGTAAAAATCACCAAGACTAATACAATCACTGCATTGCTTGCACCTCAACTGATAAGGCTGATGTTTTGTCAAGATATTTCTAATGTTCCCATCACAGCAGTATCTGTGTATCCACCATCTGACTGCTATCATCATACTTGGATAATTTATTACAACACGAATAAGGACTAGGCAAGCTAAAAAGAATGACTAATCTACATGACAATGTACATTTCTGCTGTGACAAGTTAACACACAATAGAGCAAATGGGAGTGTTATTACATTGTCAAAGGAGAATAGTTTATACAGTACGGTCCACCATACAGTAGATGTGGGCTTTTTTTTTTTAATTCTGAAAAGGAGAACCTGGTATTGTTCATGAACAAGTTCACTCTACTTCACTGTTTTGAGGGAGAACAATTAACATAACACATATTCCCCTTCTTCCCAAAGGTCTCAAAACAAGTGGCAACCAGGGCCTCTGAGGCTGGCCAGAACAGTACCATGGTTTCTGAAGTTGGTAGCAGTAGGACTCAGTCTAGTGTTTAGCCTAGTGGCAGCAGCACACAGTTTGCCAATGAACCTATCAAGTAGCTGGCTAACTTCTACCACACATGTGAATATAGTGACAGTAGAATCTCAGAGTTACAAACTGATCAGTTGCCCACACACCTCATTTGGAACTGAAAATACACAATCAGGTAGCAGCAGAGACAAGAGACAAAAAAAAAAAAAAAAAAAAGGTACAGTACTGTGTTAAGTATAAACTACTTTAAAAAAAAGGGAAAGCAGCATTTTTGTCCTGCATAACAAAATCTCAAAGTTGTATTAAGTCAATGTTCAGCTGTAAACTTTTGAAAGAACCCTAATGTTTTGGTCGGAGTTATGAACATTTCAGAGTTACAAGCAGCCTCCATTCCCAACGTGTTCATAACTGAGATTCTACTATAATTCATCCTATCATGTCAGCCAAGTGCATGATCTTAAGTGCGCACTTAGTAATTCTCTTCTCACTATAGCAATTGTGTTTGCAGCCTTTAGATTGACGGCTTCTTTAAACCTAGATTAAAATATATACTAGCCCTAATTTTTAATAAATACTCTGAAGTTTGTTAGGACAGAAGCCATAGCACTCTTAATTAACTGCACAAGCACTCAGTCCAGTCAAATAATGCTTGGCTTCTAGAAACTCCTACTTCACATTAGACATGTTTGTAGGCTTAATGTACTTTAACACGTTACGTAGCCATTCCCCTTTCTTCACAGCATAGCTGTAGTGTCGGCTTCATTCCCCCTCTTCCCCCTCCAAATATTGCCTGTTCTCTTGGTGGAGAAAAGTTCACTTTAATTAATGAGTATTAAAGTGTATAAAAGGAGCACCCACTTCCAATACTTGTGTGTATCTGTGTGCGTGAAAACACTTCCCACTGCAACATGCACAGGAACTTTAAATTGCAGCCTGAATAATGCACGTAGATTGAGATATTTATTTTTAAAAATTTTTTGTTTAGAATGGTAAAATAGCTACATCTCTATACTATTCCATTAGTTTATAGGTTAGCAGAATACAGTATTCAGAATAAATATGCACAACTAGCACTACTATATTATCAACACATTAAACTCCTGGATAAATAAGAAAAGAATAAAAATTGTCGTTTTTATGTATCCTTTTATGATACCTTTGTGAAAAGTATAGCAATAGTGGCACATTATGAAAACGCAATTTTAAAGTACTGTAGTTGGAATTTTGCACAGTATAACTTGCTGATAGACTGCTAAGTTCCTCAAAGCGTGATGGTTTCCACTTCCTGGCATAGTCTTTGGAAAACTCCTCCATGTTCAACACAGATATCTTTACTTGTGCTGGGAATCTAAATCTAAAGGATTTGAAACCCATTGCCTAAATGCTACCTGTGATTAAATCAATCAATGTGTAAGCAGAGTCAGGATGAGCTCTACCCTGACATCTGGTGGAAAGAATTTCAGAGAGTGTATTTGCATAGGCACGCCTACCCCATCCCATGCTGCTGAGCTGTGGGACTGCTTTGTGACAGAAATGACTCAACCTCAGTTGAGTGGTACTTGCTAGACAAGGGACATGGGTTCCAAAACCAGTGAATGGAGAGAGGCTGGGGACAGGTATCTGTGCCTGGTGGTGCAGTCTCCTTGTGGAGCCAGAAGCACCAGTTCCACCCCCTCCTCCCTCCACTGTGGAATGTCAGAGTTGATTTTTTTATTCCCTCAAGAATCTAAATACAGGTTACTGAGCTGAACTCACTTTGGGCTAATGGTGCGCTAGCACTGAGGCTCCCCTACTAAAAGCTGAGATCACTAAGAGTTGAAATCACTAAAGAGCTGAAATTACTGAGCTGAGAGCACTGAGTACGGTGCTAACTAGTGGGGAGCCCAAAGCTATACTGTGGAACAGAGCAGCTGGCGGAGTGGAGCAGTTGTGGGGATGGCTGGAGCGGATCACGGGACAGCTGGTGGCAGCAGAGCGGCTGGCAGAGCGGAGTAGCTGTGGGATGGGTGGAGTGGCCCACAGAGCGAGCGGAGCCGAGCAGTTTGCAGGGATAACTGGAGCAGCTCATGGAGCAGAGCAGCTGGTGGAGCGGAGCAGTTTCTGAGGATGGCTGGAGAAGCAGAGTGGAGCGGCCGGTAAAGCGGAGCAGTTCGTGGAGAAGGCAGAAGCAGAACCCACGGAGAGGCAGGGCAGTTGGCCCCGGACCACGTAAGGTGCCCCTTTCTACCCAGGCTGGGGGGAGGGACCTCTACAGATAAACTCTCGAACTCTGGGGTGGCATTGACCAGAGACTTTTGGGTTGTTGGACTTTGGGGTGATTGGACTTAAAACCCTAAGGGGAGAAAGGACAGTGCCAAACGTACTTGGAGGTAGGTTTATAACCCTGTTTGTGGTGTTTCTCCAATGGGATGCCGCATTGATTCCTTCCTTTATTAAAAAGATTTTGCTACACTCAGACTCCGTGCTTGTGAGAGGGGAAGTATTGCCTCCTAGAGGCGCCCAGGGGGGTGTGGTATGTGAGTGTCCCAGGTCACTGGGTGGGGGCTCGAGCCAGTTATGCATTATGTTACTAAAACGGAACCCCTGGATACTGAACCTGGCCCTTGTTGCTGCCAACTCAGAGGGGCAGAAGGGTTACAAATGAATCTGTCTAGACTCTAGGCCTTTTCCAGCACTAATTCCTAGGAATAATATTGAGATAATTCTAGTCAATTGATCCTGCCAATTTAAAATTCTCAAACTATTTCAGGCCTTAAGAGAAAAACATTTCAGTTTTTAAAAAACAAGCCCTGAAAAAATGTCAACTCAATTAAAAATATCATAAATAAAATCCCAGCAAAAAAACAATTGCAAGATCTCCTGCCGGCATAATACGTCTTCACCAGAGGCACTACAGCGGGACGGCTATGCCGACGTAGCACTGTAGTGTAGACTTGCCCCTAGTACCAAGGAGGGGAGATTTTGAGGGGATGTTTTAATGACACGAAGGCCAGAGTTTCAACCGTGTTTGCGTGCTGAAAAATGCATATACAACTGCATACCTAATTTGCACATGCATTTACTGTGATTGTGCTTGACAACTGGGTCACTGTAGTTAACTGTATGAAAATTAAATTTGCAGTTGTATATGCAATTGTTTTGTTTCAAAATCTGGCCCAAAACATACTGAGCCAGATCTTCAAATACATTGCTGTAAATTGACATAGGGCTTGTCTACACAGTGCATTAGTCCGCACTAGAGGCTGTAAATTCTAGTATGCAGTAGGCTGTCATGCACTAACTGGCCCCTGTGGACACAATGACATGCACGACAAGTTCCCTGGTGCGTGATAATATAGTCCCATTTCAAAAAGTACTTTGTTACACACACTACGGAAGTCTTAGTGCACACCAAAAGAGTCCAGATGGGCCAGTTAGTGCGCAGCATGCTAGTGCACATTAAAATTTATATTCTTCTAGTGTGAACTAATATGCTGTGTGGACAAGCCCTTAGCTCCCTTGGCTTGTATAGAATAACATAGATTAACAGCTCAGGATATGTCCCTATATAACAGACACAATAATTTCACTGAAATTTTCTACATGCCTTCCATACTGTAAAATGGACACACAATATGGATAATTGAGAGTGCTAATTATTCATAGGGCCTAAGCACTTCAAATGCAGTTCTATTAACCAGATCGCCTACTATTCCTTATTTCTATGACCACTAATTGCAGAAAGGCATTTTGACTTAGTTAACCTGGAGGGCAAGAATTATTTATAAAAGATTAGAAGCACTGATAAATATTTTTAGTGGTATATACTCCAATGTTCTTAACTCAGAAGGGTGCTGTTGCATCTGTGATCAGAAGTTGAAACAAATTTACTATAACAGGTAACACTCATTTCATAAATGTACAGTATTCTTTTTGTAGTTGGTAAAAACTAATGGATTCCTTGACAGGCAGAGCTATGTAGAAATATATTTGCTCTAGAACTGAAAGTCTGTAGTGCTTTAGTTCAAGTAACACAGCTCATGTTAAGTCCTTCTGTCTTACGAGGAGTGGGCAGGGGTGGGAGTGGAGGTGTTTCTGTCTGTCTCTTTCCTAGTCAGATGCCTTAGTTTTTGTGTATTGAGATGTTTATAAATTCACATGGCCTTCTGCTCTTTCCTGTTTGTTGATAGTCAGAAGGAAGGATGTTTATTAAATACCAAATATAATTTCCTTTTTATTTCACTAAGGACGTGTTTGTTGTTGAAGGAGCATTATCACCACATTGGCCCAAGTTGTTAGCTGGTGTAAATCAGCATAGCTCCATTAAAGCCTATGGAGCTACACTTACGCCAGCTGAGGATCTGGTCCTGGAGTGTTTTTAATAGATGTAATGGTGGGCACATTCATTATATAGAGGAGACAGGTTACTTCATTTCTTTTCCCAAGGATAGTGGAAGAGGGATGGTCCAATATTTCAGCTCCATTTTGAGGGATGGCCAAATGTTTGTTTAATGGTGGCCAGATGCTTAGAAAAGACCTAGCAAATCAGTGGACTCCATCTTCATCAAGTGGCTGGATTTGCTGTATAGATGCACATGGATATTATCTCAACCACCACAGGAGGCAGCAGCTTCTCTATGAACTAGAGGGAAACATCCCCTTGGATGAACCAACATGAGCCACGGTTCAATCCCCAACTAGAGGTTCTTCTATTGAAGTTAAGATGCACATTACACTGAAAACTAGATAAGCTTTGAAGTGGCACCAAAAAGCAGATGAAACTTAAGTTCTGCTATAAACTTCATCTTCAAGACAGGTTTGCCCAAGGGTTCACTGAGGTTCATGAATCTCTTGGCTAACCAGTTTCAAGTGAGCCTAGATAGACTTTTGGCTGTCAGAAACTATGTGAAACTCATAGTTCTGTGCAGCTTTGACTTGAAACTAGGCAATTTTGATTGTGTTTCATTTTGAGAAGATGGGTAGAGCTGGGAATTTTTCGACTAAATGTTCTTTCAGCAGAGAGTGTCAGTTTGTCAAAAATAGAACTTTTCAAAGGAAAGGGTTGGTTTCAATGAATTTTTTTGACTTGGAAAAAATTAAAAATTGTCAAAACGTTTTGTTTCAATATTTTCAGAGTGAAAAAAAACTGATTGAAAATGACTTTTTATTTTCAAATTTCAGTTAAATATCACAGATAAATACATAAATGGTCAACATCAAAATGAAGCATTTCAGCTGACCCAAACCAAATATTGAGGTCAAACTTTCAGTTCACATTTTTCAAGATTTTGACATTTCATCCTCTGTCGGGACAGGAACATTTTTCAATATCTCACAAACTTTCATGGAATGGAAACACCTGCTCTACTTATGAGTTCATTACAATGCAAAGGTCAGGGATTGCCTAACCAAGCAGTGTGGTAAAGCTTTACCAACATTTCTCATGCTTTTAGCTTCCCTTTTCTGATCTAATTTCTTTACATGCTTTCTCTTTGACAGTGCCATTATAAAAGGATGGTCAACTGATTTATCAAAGCAAAAATATTCCACACGTAAATTACATTTCAATCAAAAACAGAAGGTAGGGAATTTCAATACACTATTTACATACCAGCACAACATGTAGTTTTACAACTATATACTCATCAGTGCATAAGCATTTTTAAGTGGAACTTCCTGTTATTATATTTTCCCCCTTCTCTTTATTATAAAGTTCGCACCTAAGCGTGTAACAAGAGCAAGAAAATTCAGAGTAAATGCTCTTGTTCCACACCTAATTTCTTCCATTTTACGTAGAAATTATTGGATTCTGAGAGCAGAGACAGAGTGTAAGTAACATACACTATATACTCCTATAAACTAGGCCTAACAATGACAGCTTTGCTTCTGAGTGTCCTTGCCTTGATCTTTCCACATTAATTCCTATTCCCATCTATTACAGTGAAGATCATGTCTGGATTTAAGTGCAATTCAGAGAGAACAATATCCCCATTTCTGTGATGATGTTTTCATTTTTGTGCTATCATCTTCTTGCCCTTGGTTTAAAGCAATGGAATTATTATGGTGCCCCTGATGACCCATGTACTGCTGCCATCCATAAAATCAGGAAACAGTGAGTGCCGCTGGCGGTGAGCAACAAAGTTTGATTAGTCTAAATTCCATTTGAAATTGCGAAATGACATAGCAAAAGCTATGTAACCCAGCTCCAAATTTAGGCAGAAATAAAGTTCCGGGGAGAAAAATATATCTAGACCTAAGGCCTGTTAGGATGCAGCTAATATAATTTATTCATTATTTCAAGTCGGGCATAATGATTCTATAGCATGTCTAGGGTTTATTAAGCAACATTCCTTTGATTCATGGTGTGAGGGGGGCATACAAGCCCCACACTGGGGAACCAAAGGTTAACAAGCAGCTCTGGGCCTAGACTGTCACACCCCACCACACCTCTGAGGCACGCTCCCAGTGGAGGCAGAGCTCAAAAGGGAGCAGCCCAGTGCAGTCAGGGTGGACAGAGTGATGGAGCAGTCTTATGCTATCAGCTGCTCCAGAGAGGCCACGGAAGCGCCACACGGCCTGGACCAGACCTTGCTGCCACACAGTAGAAGGCCCCCATGGAGACCGGGAATGGGTGGCTGCACCTGACGGAAAAGAGTTTCTGAATCACTACTAGGGAGAACCCCTCCCACACACTTGATGAGTCCATAAGCAGATTCTACGGTGACTTTGCAGGGGCAGAGGCCCTGGCCTAGGGAGCAGGCTTACGGAGGGATGTCCACTTTAGGCCACATACCTGACCTGCCAGTCACTGGGTCCTGGGTTGGAACCCAGTGAAGCAGGGAGGGTCTGGGCTCCTCCACCACCAGAACCACTGACTCTCACCACTTGGCCATACTGCCTCAAACTCTCTCCACCAGGAGACGCTACAAGGTTCAGACACTGAACCCTCTGACACATGGTTATACAAGATGTTAGCTAGATCCCTTGTTCAGAGTCAAGTAAATAGGCTATGTCTACCCTGTCCAGTTAACCTGGGCCATTGGCAGGTGGTAATGAGTTAGCTTAGCCAGGGTGTAAGCATCCCAGCAAAGCTCTACCTACACTGTGATCTCAATGCTGCTGCAGGTGACTCACCCGTGTGTGTTGGGGGCATAGCCCAGGATTCATTGTGCTGAGAGGCTCTAGGGTTCTTTTCCAGTCAATTGTGGGAGAACATGTCTGTGATTTGAGGAAAATTATGGGAAGGCACTGGATGATTAAGCCAGCATCCTCACTGCAAAGTGAACAGGTTCCAGCCTGAGTTAAAGCAGAGCTTAGATTCTAAGCCACACCCTCAGGTAAACAAGCTAGCTTGGGCTAAAAGCCCCTCCAAATCAGGAGCAGAGGTTTTTCTGTGTGGCTGGAGTGGGGGTTGGGCTAAAACCCACGTTAACTACAGGTTAGACATACTTATAGTATTAGAAAGGTGAGTCCAGGCCTTTGGTGAAGCTTGTTTGGCTTACTTGCCTATTATCCTAATACAGAGAGTAACCATGCATGCAGCACACAGGTATCAGAGGCAAACAGAAGAACATTACGACTTCCTTATGCAAACAGAATAGCACTAGCATTCTCAGTGATAAAACAAGAGTAAAACTTAGAAATAATACCAGTGCCATTTCTGTATTTTCGTTCATATCTCCTAAAACTTCATAGATTCATTGTTATATCAACTTAGCTTTGTATTGCCCATCCACTTAGGCACTTCTATGGCCTCTATCACGGTAGAATGTGAACACCTCACAGCCATTAATTAATTTATTCTCAAAACATCCCTGTGAGAAAAGGATGTTTAATTAGCCCCATTTTACAGATGGTATAAAGAACAGCCTTTGCAGAGCACAACAAATTTTACTGGTCCTATAAACTTTAGGAACTATGCTACTACCTACTGAGCACGATCTATTAGCACCTTAACTACTTACATATATAGATCTACAGAGCACTCCTGCAACAGTTTGATTGAGCCGGGGATTAAAGCTTGGATTTTCAAAGGCGATTAAGAAAGGCAGGAGTCCAGTTCTTACTGAATTTCAGCAGAACTTGGGCACCTAACGTCTTTGAAAATTCCATTCTAAATTCAGGTCTCTAGAAAGCTACAGGACTATTTTTCTTCCATGTTCTTTTTTTCCCCCCATGAGGTCAGGTTCATTTGCTTCAACAGGCATTTTCTTTCTGTTTATTACAAATATCTACCAATAAAGCAATGGAATAGGCAGCCTCTATTATGGTACTGTATAAATTGCAAAAAGTTCTTTTCAGAAAGCACCACATATCTTCACTTTCTGGATCCTTGATTATGCTGTTATTTCAAGGAACAGCATAAACAGCAAAATATTCAGTGCATCTTTGAAACAGAGAAGTAGCACACTTCTAAACAAGATTTATTGCTGTCAATGAAATTTGGAAGCCCTTGCGGGCAAGAAAGATGGTAATGAAAATCTTTAGAAAGGCCCTTCAATTATAAAATATTTCGTTCATAAATTGTGGAGCAGAAATTCTATCACTAAAAGACTTTGTTTCAGTTTCAAAGGGATCATGTCTTTGTTCTGAAAGCATTTCCATGCAGCTGGGACCTATAGAATTGCTATGTAATTTTGTCCAATGGTGGATGTGCTTCGTTTATAAAAGCTTTTTCTATTTCGTCCCTGCACGATAATTCTACAAAGATAAATAAAAATAAAATGCAAAACTTCCTGCAAACTATTGATAAAATAGTTTGCAATGTGGCAGAATACTCTTTGAATGTACTTAACTTAGTTCTTACAAACAATTCCAAACAGATCAGACTGGTAAGCAAAGTCCCCTGTGTAGCTAGGGGACAGGCAAAGGCAGTGCACACTTCTCACCATACCTCAGCTCTGATGCGTAGAGAGCATCCTCTGGGAATAAGAGAGCAATTCCGTCTCCATTCCTGTTCAGTCCTCAGCCTTTCAGATGAGCCTGACAATGAGATTGGTCATTGTGGGTATGTCTACACTGCACTGAAAGACTCATGTCTGGCCCAGGCCAGTTGACTGGGGCTCGTGGGGCTTAAGCTACAGGGTTATCAAATTTCAGTGTAGATGTTCAAGCTCTAGCATCCTCCTCCCTTGCAGGAGCTCAAAGCCTGGGCTCCAGCCCTAACCTGAGCAGCTACAGTGCAATTATATAGCCCTGCAGCCCAAACCCTACAAGCCCAAGTCAGGTCACTGGGGCAGCCATGGCCGTACTGCACGTGTTTTATCACAGTGTAAACGTACCCCGTGATGGTAGATTTTTGTGATATGAACATGCATCTGCTGGAGGCTGGTCACTCATTTCACATAGGCAACTGAATAGTCAAGCATGGGAGCAGGTCAATTCTACTTCAAGGAAACCCCATAAAAAAGGTCCAAAGACAGGAAAAACTGCCCTATGACAGAAGGAAGTTAAAGTGCTGTGTGGTCATGCCCCCTTCCCAGCCTTGCAGATATCAGGGATTCATGGGAATGGGAGAAGCTGGAGGGATGACTGGTGAAAGAGCCCCAAACTCGTTCTGGCTCCTCTGTCAGGTGAGCTCCTGAGCAGTGTCAATTCTCTGTTAGGTGATCAGCTGCCTAACTCCAGCTTTCCCTCTGCCCCCAGGTTTATACTGGGAACAGTAGTTCCCCTGCTCTGCAGCCAGTCTATTGTTTAGGGGTGGATCCATCTGCATGGAGGACCATCAACATTGAGGACCCTTAAGGGCTTTCCCATTGTTAGCACCTCTGCTTAGTATAAGATTTCTTCTAACACTTCCTACATATCCCCGCTCAAGATGGAGGCTACAGTGCAAAAGTGAAGAGCACAGTACAGTTTACAATCAAAATGATGTTCACAAAACAAACTGGAGGTTGTGGCTAGATACAGACATATCCCAATCCATCACAGTGATCGTGTAACTCAATCTTAATGCCTACATGCAAAAGGATAGTATTATGGTTCTGAAGGCATCTTTAACTATGATTTAACAGCCTTAGTATTCTTTTAACATTGGTTTCTCTATGGAATTTCCAAACAAATTATAAAACTAAGAAATTCCATGAACGTGCATTTATGTGCTAGACAGCTGCAGAACATAATATCTGCACCTACTTAGGCAACAGCTGTCAGAGAATAAATTAGGGTTCTCAAGTCATAAGTACTTTTTATGTATCATATAGAATGCGCCTTGGCATCTCTCTAGTATTGCCATATCTCAGGTTCCCAAAAAGAGGATACTGCCAGATGGGAAGGAGTCCTGGGGGAAGGGGGAGTT
This sequence comes from Gopherus flavomarginatus, assembly GCF_025201925.1. NCBI lineage: Eukaryota > Metazoa > Chordata > Testudines > Testudinidae > Gopherus > Gopherus flavomarginatus. Next base: position 85,417,434 of record NC_066618.1, read on the forward strand.
GGAGAGGGGTACAGTTGGGGGTGATGGAGGGGTACCTGCATCGGGGTACTCACTGGCAGTGTTGCTCTCTGTCACAGTGGCAAAGCAGCTGCGCAAGCTCAGAATGCAGCACCAGCTGTCAGTCAGCGACTCCCTGCGGAATCCCCTCTCCAGGGCTGGGAGCTGGAGTCCGGATGGGCGGGATCCAGCAGCTGTGACTTGCAGAGGACTAGACCAGTCAGCTCCAGATGGCAGGTGAGGGCCCAATCGGGGCTCTTTCTGAGGTGCAGTGTGTCTGCTCTGCAAAAGCTCCTGGACATTTCCTGTTATTTCAAAAATCTGCCTGGAAAGAGAACGGAAGCTCAAAAAAGAGGCTATGCCTGGGAAAACCCAGATGTATGGTAACCCTACCTCTCCCACGTGCGTTCACACTACCTCTGAAAAGAGGCAGGGCACACACATCATCACAGAACATATTCCACAGTCTGTTGCATATTAAAACTGAAATTCCACTCCACTTTCTTATGGACTCCTGTGCAACCCGAACGGAATACTGGGACATCATTTATTCAGTGGAAATTTCCACTCTGCTTGTGTGTCTGTGCGCGCGCGCGTGTGTATATATATATATATATATATATATATATATATATACACACACACACACTTAGTGCCAATGGGATGTTGGCTGCCCCACTGATTATAATATAGACCAACTGGCTTCCTCAACACTTTAAACCGATAAAAACAAATGTAAAGTTATGGCAGCATGATTAAAAACTGCTACTGGATCGATGCTGTTGAAAACAGCATTAAAAATAACATTTAGACTGGAAGTGATTGGCAGTGTTTCAAAAAAGAATACTTATCTGAAGTACCACCTGCTTTACCGAAATTGTGGTTTTGCATTTCTTTCATTTGCATTGATATAACAGTTACAACTAAGAGGCTCTGACACTGTCAGCAAAGATGGCAATTTGGATACCTCATTTTTCTGTCTGTCAATCAAGCTGAAGCTAACTGGGGTAAGAGGAAGCTCCTGCATAGTTAAGCTGAATGCAGTTTTTCAGCAACTTAGGAGTGTAAACTGTAACAGAATTAATAGAGATATTTCATAATATGCAGTGCTGTGTCACCTCTTTCCCTTTTTGCATGGAGAGCCACAATTTTTAGCATCTCACTTCCAAAGCCTAACTTCTACCTGACCACTTCTCTTCCTTCTCTATCTTCAGCACAACTGGCTAACAGTTTAATGTAGCCAACAGAGAGTTCAGAGTTCCGGATTCCTTTAATGTAGTTACATCCTGCTACATAAGCCAGTTTACAGCCTACTGGTCCTCTCAGCAGATCATTAATTAAGCCTTTACAAAATGAATGGCAATAGAGGAGCCTTCAGTGCTCTCAGCCAACCCTATAATTCCAACAATAGAGGAACTAGACCACTTTTAGGGTCTAAAACTTGCATAGTTAGTATATACACTAAATATGTACAATGCTACTACCAAAAAAGGGCCACCCTAGATACAGCCACATCATATCATTTGAAAGCTTATTTTATGTAAATTTAGGTGAGGTATGTTGTGGAGCTGTCAAGTAGTCCCATACACCTGTAGGCAAGGTGAAACAATGGTACCTAAAATGAGGAACATTTTTTTTCACAGTTCCAGAAACACTGCAACATGCTAATAACCACAGAAATTGCCTAACTAGAAGTAGCGAAGACAAAATCCACACACAAGTCCTTGTCTCTGCACTGAAGAGGGATGATGAGTGTTACAGCTCTTACCAACCATGTCAAACAATATGACAAACCCATTTGACACTGAATCACATCCAGAAGTGCTTATCAACATATCTATTGCACTGCCCATAATGTCAGATGTACAAGAGTTTCTACTGAAAATAGCAGATGTTGGTGAAAAACAAATAGAGAGATTTGTGAGAAGTGCACTTGATTCTGATGGGACACATAGCTTCTTCAGCCTAGCCAAGAAATCTGGCATCAAAACATTTGCTGACATAGCCAAGAAGTCCAAATTTAAGTCTGGCAAGGGAGGGACAATCACAGCAGCTCAGTCCAGACATTGTTTTCTACAGAGCCCCATCCTTAGCAAGATGCAGAGATGATGTTTCAATGGCAACTGTTCTATTGTCCTATTGGGGTCATCCAATGGGACTTGTGCCCATGTCCCTCTTCCATGCTGATAGAACAATGAGAAGAACAAAGGTGAAGTAGGGTATCAGCTGGATGCTCAAGCTGAAAGAATCCATGAGCTAAGAGCATGCAACAACAAAACCACAATGTACATCAGAGATGCCACAGATGTCATATGAATGATGGCTGGAGACAACATTCGCACATTAGATGAATTGGCTGCTGAGTACTTGAGGCAAGTCCTAAAAGGAGTTGATAAAGCTAATTCTGTAATCAAAATCTTTGAAAGATATGACAATAGTAACTGTGAAAACTGCAGAAAGACAATGCTGAACAGGAGCTAACGTTGGATGCAAGAAATGCCAGGTGGTTGGTGGATACCTTGTGCCTCCATGGAAAAAGTTTCTAAACATGGCATCCAACAAGCAATAACTTGTAAAATTCCTTTGTGAATATATGGTTCAAAATGCACCTGAGAGTGTAGGAGCGCATCCAACACAAACACTCCTTTTCTGAAGCAGGCTTTTCCAATGGTGAAGTAGCAAAATCCATCACCAACAGAAGCACTGAAAAAGAACAAGATTTGTACAGTACTCAAAAGAAAGTGGTCACAAGGATGCTTCTGCATATTGCATGTGCCAATATGGTTTTGGGGTTTCTTGATGTCAAAGGAACCATAGCAATTAAGTCATCCAATACAGATGTTTTGGTCTTTGCTATTCACTATATTCCAGAAATGGAACACGTAGATAACATGTGGATTGAAGCAGGTGCCATTACCAGCAGGGCTGGCTCTAGGCACCAGCCTCCCAATAGGGTGACGAGATGTCCCGATTTTATAGGGACAGCCCCGATTTTGGGGACTTTTCCTTATATAGGTCCCTATTAACCCCCACCCCCATCCTGATTTTTCACATTTGCTGTCTGGTCACCCTACATCCCAAGCATGTGCTTGGAAGGCACTTCTCAAGGGGCGGCACTCCGGTCCTTTGAAGCAACACCTTTGCTTCAGCGGCAGCACTCCGGCCCCCCCCTTTTTTTTTCTTTTTTTTTTTGCTTGGGGCAGCAAAAAACCAAGAGCCGGCCCTGATTACCAAAACAACTGACAATTGTTGCTTCATACCTGTGCATGCAATTTGTGATGCACTCACTCCTGCCTTCTGCAGCATACTTTCTGCTGTATACAAATTAACAGCATGTGACTGTGTCATCCCTATTTGGTACTGGAAAAAAATCTGTGTTTAATGTTAGCAAAACAAAGAGAGCTTACCAGAGGCACGGACTCCATGGGTGCTTCAGGGCTGAAAAAAATAGTGGGGTGTTCAGCACTCACCAGCCACCCACCAATCAGCTCCTCCTCCTACCCCCAGCTGTATATATCACTGTATATCAGCTGTTCAGTGACATGCAGGAGGCACACGGGGAGGGGAAGGAGCAGGGGCAGGAAGAGGCAGGTGGGGACAGAATGGGGCAGGAAGAAGTGGGGTGGGGGCAGAGGCGGCAGGGGTTTGGGGAAGGGGTGGAGTGGAATGGGGACAGGGCTTGGGGCAGAGTGGGGGGGTCGAGCACCCCCCCTGGAACTAGGGAATTCAGCACCTGTAGAGCTTACTGCTTCATAGATCTTGCAAAATTTGGAGAGAATGATGGACAAGCCGCAACTTCTGCAGCAAGGAAGCTGGAAGCAGTGCTGTATGACCAGAGCAAGATAGAAAAGAAGACCCATAGAGACATGAATTGCTTATGCCTCAATCTAGCCATCAAAAGGGACAAGTCACTGGCCAAACTCCCACCACGTGAGGAAAGTTTTGAAGTGCATGTCAAAAAAGCATCTTGGCAAACAAAGATTTGGATGACTTCATACATAGTTAAACAAGATGTTGGATCACTATTGCAACATGGGTGGAAAAAATTGGATGATTAACTACTCCCTGTATTCTGCAAGGGCCCAATGGCATCTGACCTTCTACAAGATTTTTTTGTGCCTGTACCAGTAGGGGTGGCTGCACAATCAACTGTGTCTCTTGTCACATAATTCTGCACAAGGAATTTTGTTCAATGTGCCAAGGCAATGAAGACTGTAGTAATCTACACCCTTTCAACAAAGGTTGTAATCTTGAACAAGATGATGATAATGAAGATTATATGATGATGCCTGTACAAATTTATTATTAGATTTTGTTTTACCCTTTATATTTTTGTGATGCTTTGAGGTCACAAAGAAATCCAATTTTATTTCTTGAAGTAATACTAGAGTAAGTAATACATTAACAGAAATGAATGCAAATATTCCAAAGTGGTCATCGTTTATCCCTGTTTCTATAATAATGGCACCATTTGACAGCTCCATTTTATATCTCATCTTAAAGTAGACATAATAAGCTTTCAAATGATATATTATGTACAGGGTGTGGAAAGGGAAAGTCAACCCAATCCGTGGTGTCAGCCACTCACCTATACAGATGTAGTTAATACTACAGGTATTTAGAGACACAGATGAGCCAACGGTGGATTAATGGAATTCTGACAGTATCATAGAAATGTCATTCTTTAGTACATTCATCTCTCAGAGTTCCAGTTATTTTTTTTTTTCAATTTTACTGTGAAGGAAATAATTACTTTATTATGAAAGGGGAAGAATGCCGACGTGCTGAATGTAATTTCAAATAATGTTATCAATTTACAAAACAACATAATGTACCTTCTTAATCCAAAAATCACTGACGCTATATCTTGACATTTTCATTATGGGAGCTGTCATGAACAATCTGGAAGGGGGGAAAGTGCCTTATTGGAAAGATCCTTCTTATCTTCTATAATCTAATAATTAATCTTCAACAGCACAGGTCAAGTAATTTTTATGATACAGCCTTTAATCTTTTCATCAGTTGCTACTTTAAATAACCACAGAGTGACTGGGAAGTATAGCGATTCCCTGATGACAGTACAGTACTGGCCTGAAAAGTGGTCTATTACAAAAGAGATGGCAATATTTTTTTTTCCCTTCCCATATGAATGTAGTGGTTGTAAAAAAATACTGATCTCAATTCCTGGAAGACTACAAATCTTGGTCATACTATCTGCATGTGGACAACGGGGCAAATTAAGGTTGCACATGGAACCTTACTTGGACTTAAATTTTTGACCGCTTGACTTTGCCACCGTAACATTCATTTAACACGCACAGCCACACACATATACACATGTACACACAGGATAGTTTTGGTTTACAGATTTTTTAAAGGGTAGCTATCAGGGGCGGCTCTAGACATTTTGCCACCCCAAGCACGGAGGCATGCTGCGGGGGGCGCTCTGCTGGTCGCCGAGAGGGCAGCAGGTGTGCTTGCGGAGGGTCCACTGGTTCCGCGGTCCGCTGGTCCCGCAGCTCTGGTGGACCTCCTGCAAACGTGCCTGCGGAGGGTCCGCTGGTCCCGTGGCTTTGGTGGACCTCCTGCAGGCATGCAGGCCCTCCCGGCAATCGGCAGAGCGCCCCCCACAGTATGCCGCCCCAAGCACGCGCTTGGCGTGCTGGGGTCTGGAGCCGCCCCTGGTAGCTATAGGTATGCTGCTTAACATTTTCATTACAAACGGTTCTTACGACTTTTTTTCAGAAGTTCTAACACCTCCATTCTTTGTTTGTAGTAGGAATTTGGTCTTTGGAAGGGAACTTTTGCTGGTCCCATGAAATTCCATTCAGCTCTGGCCTAGTTACAAACTGGAGTGCTGTCTACCTCAGTAATATATATTTGCATGGTACATTTTTGTTGAACTCACTTTCTTTGGCCCTTCAAATAAATTCTTCTTCTAAAACGTCTAAAAAGTCTTGTGTCATCTTCAGTCAGGATTCCATGCCCCATCACCTTTTTGGGAAGAAGGGCATAAAGAATGAAGGCCACATCTTGCTGTGTCATTCTCTTATGATTTCATAAAAGGAATAATTCAACTGCTGTCTTTTCTTAGGCCAGACACTGCTCTCAATTGCACCTCAGCAACCCCATTTATCTCAGAGATGAGTTGAGATCAGTGGGATTGCAGGGATGACACAGCACACTGTGGTCTTTACTGGTTCTATAGGCCAGTGGCTCTGAACCTTTCCAGGACTGTCCCCCTTTCAGGAGTGTGATTTGTCTTGCCTACCCCCAAGTCATTGTCTATATGAAATTTTAGTTTGTACTGACTTTGCTAGTTTTTTTTACGTAGCCTGTTGAAAAACTAGGCAAATATCTAGATGATTTGATGTACCCCCTGAAAGACCTCTGCGCTCCCCCAGGGGTAAGCATACCCCTGGTTGAGAACCACTGCTACAGGCCACAACAGCAAAATCCAGTCTTGAGTTAACAAAACATATGTGAACCAGCGCACAAAGAAATAGTTCGTACCAAGCAAAAGCTTTTTTTTCCTTCTATATATTGAACACCTAACTCCGAAGCAAAGATGCAAAAAAAAGGCCCTGAAAATAGGATCGCTATATGTCAGAGGCTGAAATTATTTGTCAAGCCATTGCTCAGTATGTTGCTTACCATATTTGTCATCTCGCCTCTCAGCTTCAATTCTTGCTGCTCGTGGTTATTTTATATCACTTACTTGCAGGGAGAAATAGAAAAGAGGGATTTTATATGCTTATTATTTAATTGAAGGACTTTCATTCCAGTGGAACGATGGACAAGAAGGATTTTGATGGCCAAGTAAAGTGAATTAGATCACATTCAATTTCCTAACCCTGAATCTTTATGAACTAATTTGCATAACTCCAGTTCCAATGCCACTGACTTCTTTTGTCCTCCATTGTTTTTCTTTAAATTCAATTGCATGTATTTTCATTTTCATGCTCCCGAAGCCAGCATCCCTTTGAGATCTAATTTAGAGCCAATATTTAAAAACAAACAAAAACAAACCCAAAAAAACAACAAAAAACCACCTCTGGAAAATAAGAGAGATTCAGACTATTAGAAATGCAGGTCAAGGACAACTGCATCTTTGAAATAATTGACTGAGAAAAGTCAGTTCCTGTTTCATGTACAGGCCTTGTTAAAAAGTGTATTTTCTTCTCAGGATATTTACCTGCATAGGGACTTCAGGTTCTGCTACAGTAAGGGGCCAGCTGCTCCAGCAGCGCTGGCTGCTTTGTGCTGCAGCATTGACACAAACTAACCTTAAATTGGTGCAACCAGCCTGGGAAGTTTATTTCAGGGCAAGAGTAAGAGTCCTGTGATGAATGCCAGCATAGCGATTTTACACCACTCATCCTCCCTGCTGCTGGCATGACAGGGGAAAATGGCCACGGACAATTTATTTTCCCGCTCCGGATTACAGCAGCATTATAACAGCAGCTGTGTTGTGAGTTCTAAGGAACGTGTAGCGTACTCCACTTCAAATTTTATAGACCTCTATCATATCACCTCTTACTTGTCTCTTTTACAAGCTGCAAAGTCCAGACTTTTTTAATCTCTCCTCACACAGAAGCTGTTCCAAACCCTTAATAGTTTTTGTTGCCCCTCAAATACCTTTAAATGGCTGCAGGGATATTGTTCCCCTTCGGAGTCTGAATCTACGTGAATGTTCTTCCAAAGCAACAATGAGAGCATGTCAGCTGGGGATAAGGACAATATCTTATTTCCATTAGAGACAAGATGATGCCTTTCACATCAAATTTACACTTCTCAACTCCTCAAAGCTAATGTTCCTGCCTCTGCTCTCTGCTTATTTCCCCCACCTTCTGCTACTTACAGTTATTCCAAACCTCCCTTCTTCATGCCCCTTTTGATCCTTTTCCTCAGGCTCACCTTTGTACCTTCTTCCATGCCAAGCCCTGCTTTTGGAACACCTTCCCTCGCCTTCTGCACAAACAAGCTCCTTTTGTAAAAATGTTCATTATTAAGCCCTCTAAAACAGAACATTTTTAAAGTTGTATCACTACCAAACTAAACTCACAGGCAGTGTCTCCAACACCTCTGACCCAAGTCTGATTGACATTGACTATGAGTTCCGTGGACAGATAGGTCCTCCTCTGTCTTGTTCTGCATGCTGACAGCACTCAATAGATAAAATAATAATAATGATCATAAGACATTATGACCACTGTTCTCTGGTCCTTCTGAGGCATAAATAAGCCCAGATGGAGGGGCAAAGATGGCTTTAATACACCTTTGCGCTCTTCATTCCTGAGCCAGAGTCCTTGACTGGTTCCTAGTGTACAAGAGCAATCTGATGCCAATACCCTGCAGGGGCTGTTACAGCAACAGGGGATAAGCTGGGTGCACGCTTGGCCTTGCCCTCTTTTTCCTGGCCGCATACTAGGCAATAGAGGTCTAAAGTGGCTGGCACTGGACACACTACATTTACTCAAGAGCATTACGCAGTTCCCAGTTAAGCCAAAATTGAACAAAGTGGGCCTAAAGTACCAGTGAATCTGTCCCTGTAATTTCAGTGAGATAAAGAGAAACTGCATAATTTACCAGTGGCACAATGAACTTGATCATAATTTTGCAAACTTTGCACACTGTGGTCCAGTTTCCCTGCTGTCGTAAAATGATGCAATTTGCAATAACAGATGACATCCTTGTATCTTCAAAACAAAATATATTCTAGAGGTACACTTTTCTCCTTTTCCATGTGTAATTAATGCCGGTGAATGTATGCACATGCACACACATATACAGGACCGGCGCCAGGGTTTCTCGCGCCCTAGGCGCACGGCCATTTCACCGCCCCCCACGCTGATCCCGCGGCTCTGGTGGAGCTGCCGCAGGCATGCCTGCGGGAGGTCCACCGGAGCAGCGAGAGCAGCTGACCATCCACAGGCATGACTGCGGCAGCTCCACTGGAGCCGCGGACCAACGGACCCTCCGCAGCCATGCCTGCGGCAGGTCAACCGGAGCTGCCAGCCGCCCCCCTGGCAAAATGCCACCCCCCCAATAATCCTGGCACCCTAGGTGATTGCCTAAGCTGCCTAAATAGTAGCACCAGCCCTGCACATATATGTATATAAGGTATGCCTACACTTCGAGCTGGAGGTATAAATTCCAGCTTGAAGAGTCATACGCATACTAACTCTGATTGAGCTGGAGAGCTAAAAATAGAGTAAATGGGTGCTACAAGTGGTGGGATGGCATAGCCACCCCAAGCATGGATCTAGTATCTTGGATAGATACATATTGGGTTGGCTAGCCCCTCCCACCATATACTTAGTTCACTTGTTTGCCTAGTGCTTGCTCAAGTGAACCTATAGTTCAAAGTTTTGATTATGCCACAAAATATTCTTGGTTGTTTCTTACTTAGTGACTTTTAGTAATTTTCCAGGCCCATCTCCTGCCACATTTTAAAGATGTAAGAGTGATTCAGTGAGGATCCAACAAAAGCACATTTCTATGTGGCACTACAGTACATTTGTACTCAAGAGCTCTTCCAATCAGAGATGAGCCCATGCCACAAATCCAGCAACACACAAACTTTGAAAAAGCTAAGATCCAAACTTTGCAGCGCAAGCTTATCTGTACCCCCAGTAAGTAAACACCTGTCTGAAGTGACCACTAAGTATCCTCAAGGTTTCTCAGTGCAGCTGTATGCAACCATTAGTTAACAACATCCTTACTAGGCAATCACTTTTTGTTTCAGCTCACTGCATAGTTTACTACCTCTCCTTGCTTTACAGCTCAGCTGGAAAACATACAGTATATACTGCCACCTAATGTCTGTACTGGGTGACGTAAAGTACTGTGGTATATCAGAATAAGGATATGAAATCATTTGATTCTCATTAAATTTATTAAGCCAAAAGAAAGAGGTAGCTAGAAGTCATTTACTGTTGCATGGGATGTCAGCCATACAAATCCCATGAACTTTAATAGTAGTTTCACAGCTAATATCCATGGAGCATTGTGAAATGCTGTGGTGCACTAAGAGCCGAGTTGTATTTACCTATAATGCAACATCTCCATGCTTGTAATTAACACATTAAAATAGTACTGATTTCAGTGTCTAATATTTTTGTTTAGGTGCACCAGCTTTGCATCCAAGAAATGAATCCTGTGAGAGAATCCAGCAGTTGTATGTTAATGGATTAAAAAAAAGGTCTATTGATATTCCATATGCATTGAACTAAACGCCTATAGCGTGGGTATTCAAATATATTCATACTGATGGCTCCAAGAGTATTTTTGTTACACTGAAAGTTTTCATGGCTGTAATAACCTTAGTCCCAGATTTGGACCTTAGCGTCCAAAATATGGGGGTTAGCATGAAAACCTCCAAGCTTAGTTACCAGCTTGGACCTGGTACCTGCTGCCACCACCCAAAAAATTAGAGTGTTTTGGGGCACTCTGGTCCCTCTGAAAAACCTTCCCTGGGGACCCCAAGACCCAAATCCCTTGAGTCTCACAACAAAGGGAAATAATCCTTTTTCCCTTCCCCCCTCCAGGTGCTCCTGGAGAGATACACAGACACAAGCTCTGTGAATTCAAACAGAGTGAATCTCCCTCTCTGTTCCCAATCCTGGAAACAAAAAGTACTTTCCTATTCCCCCAGAGGGAATGCAAAGTCAGGCTAGCAATCCAACACACAACTCTCCCCGATTCCTTCCTCCCACCAATTCCCTGGTGAGTACAGACTCAATTTCCCTGAAGTAAAGAAAAACTCCAACAGGTCTTAAAAGAAAGCTTTATATAAAAAGAAAGAAAAATAAGTACAAATGTTCTCTCTGTATAGATGATACAACACAGGGCAATTGCTTAAAAGAATATTGAATAAACAGCCTTATTCAAAAAGAATACAAATCAAAGCACTCCAGCACTTATATTCATGCAAATACCAAAGAAAAGAAAACCATAGAACTTACTATCTGATCTCTTTGTCCTTACACTTAGAAACAGAAGACTAGAAAGTAGAGCTACTTCTCCAAAGCTCAGAGAGGCAGGCAGCCAGAAAACAAAGACAAAAACACTCAAATCCCTCCACCCAGAGTTGAAAAAATCCGGTTTCCTGATTGGTCCTCTGGTCAGGTGCTTCAGGTGAAAGAGACATTAACCCTTAGCTATCTGTTTATGACACGCCCCCCAAATTGCAGACAGTGGGGAAGCTCACTGGCAGCGATTTCCTTCTAGAACTTGAAAATAAACAGATTAATACAACACATACACCTTTACATATACTCCTAAGTATATAACTAACAGACTTCTACATTTTAAGAACACTTTTTAACTACTGAATTCTGGGAAACTCTCACGGGAGAGTGCATCAGCTACTTTGTTATAAGCTCCTGTGATGTGTTGAATTTTAAAATCAAAATCTTGGAGAGCCAAACTCCAACGAAGAAGTTTTTTGTTGTTCCCCTTGGCAGTATGAAGCCACTTTAGTGCAGCATGGTCAGTTTGTAGTTGGAACCGCCGTCCCCAAACATATGGGCGTAGCTTTTCCAGGGCGTACACAATGGCATAGCATTCCTTTTCACTGACTGACCAGTGACTTTCCCTCTCAGACAGTTTCTTGCTGAGAAACACGACAGGATGGAAGTTGTGATCTGTTGCTTCCTGCATGAGCACTGCTCCTATACCACGCTCAGATGCATCGGTGGTTACTAGGAATGGCTTGTCAAAATCCGGGGCCCTGAGCACAGGGTCAGACATGAGCGTTGCCTTAAGTTGGGTAAAGGCCTTTTGACACTCATCAGTCCACTTAACTGCATTTGGCTGGGTCTTTTTGGTCAGGTCGGTCAGTGGGGCAGCGATTTGGCTGTAGTGGGGTACAAATCGCCTGTAGTATCCGGCCAAGCCTAAGAAGGATTGGACCTGCTTCTTGGACCGTGGGACAGGCCACTTTTGGATAGCATCCACCTTGGCCTGTAGGGGGTTTATGGTTCCTCGACCCACCTGGTGCCCCAGGTAAGTCACTCTGTTTTGGCCTATTTGACACTTTTTGGCCTTAACAGTTAGTCCTGCCTGCCTGATGCGCTCAAAGACCTTTTCCAGGTGTAGTAGGTGTTCGGGCCAGGAGTCTGAAAAAATGGCCACATCATCGAGGTAGGCAACTGCAAATTCTGCCAGTCCAGCTAGTAGACCATCTACCAGCCTCTGGAAGGTGGCGGGTGCATTTCGAAGGCCGAAAGGAAGGACATTGAATTCATACACCCCCGCATGGGTGACGAATGCTGACCTCTCCTTGGCAGGTTCATCTAGCGGTACTTGCCAGTACCCCTTGGTTAAGTCTATTGTAGAGATGAACTGGGCACGTCTCAACTTTTCCAATAGCTCATCGGTACGTGGCATTGGATAGTTGTCCGGACGAGTTACAGCATTTAGCTTACGGTAGTCCACGCAAAAGCGTATTTCCCCATCTGGTTTGGGTACCAGAACCACTGGAGATGCCCATGCACTGGAAGATGGGCGGATTATACCCATCTGTAGCATGTTCTGGATCTCCCGTTCTATAGCAGCTTGGGCATGAGGAGACACTCGGTAGGGTGGGGTTCTGATTGGGTGAGCATTACCTGTATCAATGGAGTGGTATGCCCGTTCAGTCCGTCCTGGGGTGGCTGAGAACAATGGGGCGAAGCTAGTGCACAGCTCCTTGATTTGTTGCCGCTGCAGACGTTCCAGGGTGGTTGAGAGGTTCACCTCTTCCACGCCACCGTCTTTTTTCCCGTCGTAGTAGACACCGTCAGGCCACTCAGCATCCTCTCCCTGGACTGTAAACTGACAAACCTGTAAGTCTCTGGAATAGAAAGGCTTGAGAGAATTAACATGGTACACTTTAGGCTTTAGTGAGGAATTGGGAAATGCTATGAGGTAGTTTACAGCTCCCAGGCGCTCTTGGACCGTGAATGGCCCTTCCCATGATGCTTCCATCTTATGGGCCTGTTGCGCCTTCAAGACCATAACCTGGTCTCCTACCTTGAAGGAACGTTCTCTGGCATGTCTGTCATACCAGGCCTTTTGCTCTTCTTGAGCATCCTTTAGGTTCTCTCTAGCAAGGGCTAAAGAGTGTCGGAGGGTGCTTTGTAGGTTGCTTACAAAGTCCAGAATGTTAGTTCCTGGAGAAGGCGTAAACCCCTCCCATTGCTGCTTCACCAACTGTAATGGCCCCTTAACCTCGTGACCATACACAAGTTCAAATGGTGAAAACCCTAAACTGGGATGTGGTACAGCCCTGTAGGCAAACAGCAACTGCTGCAACACTAGGTCCCAATTATTGGAGAATTCGTTGATGAATTTTCGTATCATGGCCCCCAAAGTTCCATTGAACCTTTCCACCAGGCCATTGGTTTGATGGTGGTATGGGGTGGCAACCAAGTGATTCACCCCATGAGTTTCCCACAGTTTTTCCATGGTCCCTGCCAGGAAATTAGACCCTGAATCTGTAAGGATGTCGGAGGGCCAACCTACCCTGGCAAAGATGTCTGTTAGGGCCAGGCACACAGTGTTAGCCCTGGTGTTGCCTAGAGCTACTGCTTCCGGCCATCGGGTAGCAAAGTCCACTAAAGTCAGTACGTACTGCTTTCCTCTGGGCGTCTTTTTTGGGAAAGGGCCCAGAATATCCACAGCTACTCGCTGAAATGGGACCTCAATTATGGGGAGTGGCTGGAGAGGGGCCTTGACCTGGTCTTGAGGCTTTCCCACTCTTTGGCATACCTCACAAGACCGGACATACTTGGCAACGTCCTTGCCCATCCCCTCCCAGTGGAAGGACTTCCCCAACCGGTCCTTGGTTCTGTTCACCCCAGCATGGCCACTGGGATGATCATGGGCTAAGCTTAAGAGCTTCCCCCGGTACTTAGTTGGAACCACCAACTGTTTTTGCGGCTGCCATTCTTCCCGGTGTCCACCAGAAAGAATTTCCTTGTATAAAAGTCCTTGGTCTATAACAAACCGGGATCGATTAGAAGAGCTGAGAGGCGGTGGGGTGCTCCGTGCCGCCGCCCAAGCTTTCTGAAGGTTGTCATCCGCTTCCTGCTCAGCCTGGAACTGTTCCCTTGAGGCTGGGGTCACCAGTTCTTCCTCAGACTGTGGACTTGGGCTTGGTCCCTCTGGAAGCGATGTAGGTGATGGTGTTGTTTCCGTTGCTGGTGTACCGCTCTCCGCTGGTGCACCTGAGGGTATTTCAGACTCTGGCTGAGCCTTTTGGGTATGGCTGTCTGTTGCTTCTGCCAGTTCTGGCTCGCTGGCGCCCTCTGGCGTTGAGTTTGAAGATGGGGTTGCAATGGCTGGTGCTGGTTGCTGTTCCAGTTCCGGGCCTGGGACTGGAGATGCTGTGGCTGTTTCAGTGGTAGGCATGGAATCCGGGTCCACTACCTCTGTCTGGGTCTCTGGTAACACAGACGGGGCCTCTGTGGACGGTTCAGGAACAGGAATGGGTCTGGAAGCTTGCCTGGTTTGGCTACGTGTAACCATTCCCACTCTCTTGGCCCGCCTCACCTGGTTGGCCAAGTCTTCCCCCAGTAGCATGGGGATAGGATAATTGTCATAGACTGCAAAAGTCCACATTCCTGACCAGCCTTTGTACTGGACAGGCAGTTGAGCTGTAGGCAAGTCTACAGCTTGTGACATGAAGGGGTAAATTGTAACTTTGGCCTTTGGGTTGATGAATTTGGGGTCAACGAAGGATTGGTGGATAGCTGACACTTGTGCCCCCGTGTCTCTCCACGCAGTAACCTTCTTTCCGCCCACTCTCAAATTTTCCCTTCGCTCCAAGGGTATTTGGGAGGCATCCGGGCCTGTGGATCTTTGGTGTGATGGTGGTGTAATGAATTGCACTCGCATGGTGTTCTTGGGACAGTTGGCCTTGATATGTCCCAGTTCATTACACTTAAAGCATCTTCCATCTGATGGGTCACTGGGCCGAGGTGAGTTACTGGAGACTGGTGAGGTTGAAGGGTAGGGTATCTGTGGCTTTACTTGGGTGGTATGTGGGGTCTTTGGCTGTCCTCGGTTGTAGGGTTTATGGTCTGTGTGCCCCCTGGGGTAATCGTTCCCCTTGACAGTAGCTTTCTTGCTTTCTGCCAGTTCCATCCATTTGGCTCCAATCTCCCCCGCCTCAGCGATATTCTTGGGGTTTCCATCTTGTATGTACCGTGTGATGTCTTCAGGAACACCATCCAAGAACTGCTCCATTTGTATGAGGAGGTTCAGTTCTTCCAAGGTTTGAATGTTGTTTCCTGTTAGCCAGGCCTCATAGTTTTTTGCAATGTAGTAGGCGTGTTTGGGAAATGACTCCTCTGGTTTCCACTTTTGGTTTCTGAAACACCGACGGGCATGATCTGGGGTTATCCCCATCCTGTATCTGGCCTTGGTTAGAAAAAGTTTATAGTCATTCATTTGGTGCTTAGGCATTTCAGCTGCCACCTCTGCTAAAGGTCCACTGAGCTGTGACCTCAATTCTACCATGTACTGGTCTTCGGGAATGCTGTACCCAAGACAGGCTCTTTCAAAATTTTCCAAGAAGGCCTCGGTGTCATCACCTGCCTTGTAGGTGGGAAATTTCCTGGGCTGTGGAGCAATATGTGGCGCCGGGTTGTTAGGGTTGGCTGGAGTCTGTTGCTTAGCCTTTTCTAATTCCATGGCCTGTTGGTGGGCTTCCCTCTGGAGTTCTATCTGTCTTCTGTGGGCTGCCTCTTCTTCTGCTTGCTTCCTTCTGTGGGCCACCTCTTCTTCTTCTAGTTTTCTTTTGTGTGCTGCCTCTTTGGCTGCCTCTTTGATCTGTTCTTCTCTTTCTTTCATCTCCATCTGTCGCCTGTGTTCAGCTTCTTTGATTTGTTCTTCGGCCGCAATTTTTGCCTTAGAAGTCATGATTCCTGTTTTCTTGTGTTGGGGTGCCCTCCAGTGTTTATCTTCTGAACTGCAGGTTCTCTGTTGCCTCCTGAAGTCTGCCTAGCAACAGTGCTTTTTTCCTTTTCTCTCTCTAGCTAATCTTCAATGTCAAGTAAACCTGAAAAACCACTTTATTTGCATTCATATAGTGCTGGTATGACTCTCAATGGGAGTGCTATTGTGTGACAAAAGACTGTTAATAGTCCTTAACGACTTCTGCTTAACATGCAAGCCACAAACTGCCAGAGAGAGCAGAAAAAAAAAAAATTTCTCTCTGGTTCCCTTTTAAAACCAAACTGTTTCTCTCTGCTAAAAAGCCCTTAGCAGAGAAAAGAAAAATATAATATTCCTACTGGCTTCTGGATTCTGTCTATATCCCACCGCTGCTACTCATGTAATAACCTTAGTCCCAGATTTGGACCTTAGCGTCCAAAATATGGGGGTTAGCATGAAAACCTCCAAGCTTAGTTACCAGCTTGGACCTGGTACCTGCTGCCACCACCCAAAAAATTAGAGTGTTTTGGGGCACTCTGGTCCCTCTGAAAAACCTTCCCTGGGGACCCCAAGACCCAAATCCCTTGAGTCTCACAACAAAGGGAAATAATCCTTTTTCCCTTCCCCCCTCCAGGTGCTCCTGGAGAGATACACAGACACAAGCTCTGTGAATTCAAACAGAGTGAATCTCCCTCTCTGTTCCCAATCCTGGAAACAAAAAGTACTTTCCTATTCCCCCAGAGGGAATGCAAAGTCAGGCTAGCAATCCAACACACAACTCTCCCCGATTCCTTCCTCCCACCAATTCCCTGGTGAGTACAGACTCAATTTCCCTGAAGTAAAGAAAAACTCCAACAGGTCTTAAAAGAAAGCTTTATATAAAAAGAAAGAAAAATAAGTACAAATGTTCTCTCTGTATAGATGATACAACACAGGGCAATTGCTTAAAAGAATATTGAATAAACAGCCTTATTCAAAAAGAATACAAATCAAAGCACTCCAGCACTTATATTCATGCAAATACCAAAGAAAAGAAAACCATAGAACTTACTATCTGATCTCTTTGTCCTTACACTTAGAAACAGAAGACTAGAAAGTAGAGCTACTTCTCCAAAGCTCAGAGAGGCAGGCAGCCAGAAAACAAAGACAAAAACACTCAAATCCCTCCACCCAGAGTTGAAAAAATCCGGTTTCCTGATTGGTCCTCTGGTCAGGTGCTTCAGGTGAAAGAGACATTAACCCTTAGCTATCTGTTTATGACAATGGCACCTAATCTTTTTCTGGTTAACCAAAACCTGCTGCTGGCTTTTGTAATCAAGTTGTAGTCTAATTTTATAGGCCGATACTGGATATAAAATGACAATACAGCAATTAAATGAATCATACAGAGGAAAGTTTAACATTCATTTGTATGCAAATAAGGCCAGCTTTCCGTCAGTTAAAGGAATGCTGTTGCTTCATATCATTTATATGAGCTACTGCTATTCCTAGATTTTTAAAGCCAGAAGGGACGACTGTGATCATTTAGTCTGACCTGCATGACACGAGCCATAGAATTTCACCCAGTAATTCCTACTGTGAACCTAATAATTTTGAATCCAATAACTGAACCATAGATTTTAAGAAAGTCATCTGCTCTGCATTTGGACAGCCTTAGAAAGATTGGGAGAGTTATATACCACACAGCAAGTTTTTGGAAAGGTTAAAGTTTTGGAAGGAAGTTAAGACCTTTGAGCTGCATAGAGTCTCATTCTGTTTTCCACTTATGAAAGCAGTAAGGACTAGTCTTGTAGTTAAGACATTGGACTGAGACTCAAGAAAACCGAGTTCAGTTTCTAATTCTACCATGAACTTCCCATGTGAACCTGGGCATGTCATTTAGGCCAGCCATGCCTTCTGATTTGGAGTGCCTCAGTTTCTTACTCAGCTTGAAGTATCTCAGGCCTGATTTTCCGAGGGGCTGAGCATTTGCAGCTCCTGCCAACTTCAGTCATAGGTGCCTGGCAGCACCTCTGGAATCCAAGCAAAGGATATTGGGCTCCCCGAAACAGCTCCAAAAATCAGTGGCTACTTGATTATTTTGGCCTTCATCTGTCCATGTGTCAGGTCTCCTACTGTAAAACAGGGATAACAACCTACTCGATGGAGGTGCTGTGAGGATAAACTCATGAATGCTTGTGGGATGCTCCGATACTATGGTGATGAGGCTATATAAGTAGACAGACTATGTACCTTCTTTTAGTTATATGAAATCTATAATACAGTCTGTTGACACTTGTCCACAAAAAATTCTTACATCCCAGAACAAAGATTTACTCATAGTCATAGCCTAAGTAAAACTATTTAATTAATTTACTTTATGCACCAAGGAATCTAAATCAGTCGTTTTTACGGTAATTGTGTAACATTACATGTCCATGTGTCACTCGTGGATCATATTTGGGAGTGATTTTAATTAAATGAACAAAAGCTGAGGCTATTAACAATTACTGATATTTATCACAAAAGCTGTTCCAGTGT
This sequence comes from Gopherus flavomarginatus, assembly GCF_025201925.1. NCBI lineage: Eukaryota > Metazoa > Chordata > Testudines > Testudinidae > Gopherus > Gopherus flavomarginatus. The sequence goes on from NC_066618.1 coordinate 85,435,875, forward strand.
GGCTTTTGCATTGATATCATACCACCACCATAATTTTCATCCTGTGTTGCAGCTGAAGGGTGCACTCACAAACTAACTATTTCTAAAATTATTGGTATCTTTTAAAAAATGGCAGGGTTGGAAATCTGTATTTCAGACTCCAGTTCTTTCTTCTAACCCAAGGGATTTGGTATTCTCGGTTGCCAAAAGCAATGTTGGGGGGATGAATAATTTATTGGGCAAGATCTAGACCTACATCATTCACATCTTATCCCAAATCTAATCATTTCTTTTATACAATTGAACTTTGCAACTGAGATGGCTTTTCTGGATCCCTTGGGCCTCACTTAAATGTTGGATCAGAGACATTTTAGAGACTTCTACTGCCATAAAAAAGTATGTAAAAAAGGCAAAGAATCCTGTGGCACCTTATAGACTAACAGACATTTTGGAGCACAAGCTTTCGTGGGTGAATACCCACTTCGTCAGATGCATGTAGTGGAAATTTCCAGGGGCAGGTATATATATGCAGGCAAGCTAGAGATAATGAGGTGAGTTCAGTCAGGGAGGAGGAGGCCTTGTTCTAGCAGTTGAGGTGTGAAAACCAAGGGAGGAGAAACTGGCCCCACAATATGCCAATATTTTTATGGCCGACCTGGAACAACGCTTCCTCAGCTCTCGTCCACTCATGCCCCTTCTCTACATTGATGACATCTTCATCATCTGGACCCATGGGAAGGAGACTCTGGAAAAATTCAACCACGATTTCAACAGCTTCCACCCCACCATCAACCTCAGCCTGGACCAATCTACACGGGAGGTCCACTTCCTAGACACCACGGTGCAAATAAGTGATGGTCACATTACCACCACCCTATACTGAAAACCTACCGACTGCTATGCCTACCTTCATGCCTCCAGCTTCCATCCCGAGCACATCACACAATCCATTGTCTACAGCCAGGCACTGAGGTACAACCGCATCTGCTCTAACCCCTCGGACAGAGACCAACACCTAAAAAATCTCCACCAAGCATTCTCAAAACTACAATACCCGCACGAGGAAATAAGGAAACAGATCAACAGAGCCAGACGTGTACCCAGAAGCCTCCTACTACAAGACAAACCCAAGAAAGAAACCAACAGGACTCCACTGGCCATCACATACAGTCCCCAGCTAAAACCTCTCCAACGCATCATCAGGGATCTACAACCCATCCTGGACAATAATCCCACACTTTCACAGGCCTTGGGTGGCAGGCCAGTCCTCGCCCACAGGCAACCTGCCAACCTGAAACATATTCTCACCAGTAACTGCACACCGCACCATAGTAACTCTAGCTCAGGAACCAATCCATGCAACAAATCTCAATGCCAACTCTGCCCACACATCTACACCAGCGACACCATCACAGGACCTAACCAGATCAGTCACACCATCACCGGTTCATTCACCTGCACATCCACCAATGTAATATATGCCATCATATGCCAGCAATGCCCCTCTGCTATGTACATCGGCCAAACTGGACAGTTGCTACAGAAAAGGATAAACGGACACAAATCAGATATTAGGAATGGCAATATACAAAAACCTGTAGGAGAACACTTCAATCTCCCTGGCCACACTATAGCAGACCTTAAGGTGGCCATCCTGCAGCAAAAAAACTTCAGGACCAGACTTCAAAGAGAAACTGCTGAGCTTCAGTTTGCCAATTTGACACCATCAGCTCAGGATTAAACAAAGACTGTGAATGGCTTGCCAACTACAAAACCAGTTTCTTCTCCCTTAGTTTTCACACCTCAACTGCTAGAACAGGGCCTCATCCTCCCTGATTGAACTCACCTCATTATCTCTAGCTTGCCTGCATATATATACCTGCCCCTGGAAATTTCCACTACATGCATCTGACGAAGTGGGTATTCACCCACGAAAGCTCATGCTCCAAAACGTCTGTTAGTCTATAAGATGCCACAGGATTCTTTGCTGCTTTTACAGATCCAGACTAACATGGCTACCCTGCTGATATGTAAAAACGGTTATTTCAACCGAACACTGCTTAGAACTGGAGAGCAAACAGCTGGAGTTTCAAGTTGTCAGTACCCTTATTTCTCCCTCATCCTTTCCATATAGGCTTTTTGTCTTCACTACTAAAAAAAGGGCCAGGAGGTTGTTGTTTTATTTTTTACAGCAAGATAATAGTTAATGATAATTATCATGCTGTCAAATCCTAGTGGAGAGATGCTCGGTGTCACCCAGAGGGGGTACAAGTGGGACAATTTGCCCCAGGCCCCGGACCCCACAGGTACCCCAACAAGAATATAGTATTCTATATTATTGCAACTTTTTTTCATGGAAGGGCCCCCGAAATTGCTTTGCCCCAGGTCCCCTTACTCCTCTGGGCAGCGCTGGAGATGCTCCCTGTAATTTTTATCCATGAGGTAGCTAGGTGAGGTCAGTGCTGTAACCTCACTTAGGGTTGACCTCATCCTATTTAACTTGCAGTAAACCTGCAGAACCTTGTCTCCAAAAGGAGTTTATAACGGGCTAGCTAGCACATTAGTAAACATGCTAGACAAAGCTATAGACACTCAGTGAGGTGAATAGGCAGACCTTCTTCAGAGACCTATAAAATGGAATGCTTCTGTTTTATTTCCCAAAGACAGCACGCTACAACAGGAAACTAGGGCCAAGTCCATACTACAAAGTTTTGATGGTGTAGCTATGTTGGTCAGGGGTGTATGAAAAATACCCAACATGCCTGTCAGCACAGGTAATGTTGTCCAAGGAGGTGGTGTTCCTACATAGGCAGGCAAACTCCTTCTGTTGATATATGCTGTGTCTACACTAGGGGACTCTGCCATTATAGCTATACCTTCAAACATTTGTAGGGTAAACAAGATATAGATTTGGTCACTGGATAGCCAGCTTTACAAGGCCAACTTCACCCCAGATTAAATTCCATTAAAGTCAAAGCTACACCAGAGGTGAATTTGCTTTATAAAGATGGAGCTGGAAAGACTCATGGTTACTGCCATAAGAAATTCCCTCCGTTCACAAAACTGACATGAGGCTAATGTGAAGAAATCTATAAAATCCTCAGATAACATAGTTAGTTTTATAGGTCATTAAACATTACTGCGAAGGTACCAGGAATTCTCCCTCAATTATTTACCCTAGAGAAAAAGCCACTCAACTAAATGCACGCAGAGATGTCTAGAAAAGAAATTTAATCCAGTGAGAATTCAAACTGTACTGACTCTTTGTTTTATGGGGTTTTTTGGGGTGGGAGGTTGGTAGATTGGTAATCTTTTAAAAATTAAATCTTTTCTAATTCCAAAGTGTATATATGTTTAATAAACCTACTGAATGTAGGATGAAGCTCTCTACACCAACATTCCACACAAAGCTGGATTACAAACCATCAGGAACAGTATTCCCGATAATGTCATGGCAAACCTGGTGGCTGAGCTTTGTGACTTTGTCTTCACCCATAACTATTTCATATTTGGGAACAATTTATACCTTCAGGTCTGCGGCACTGTTATGGGCACCTGCATGGCCCCACAATATGCCAACGTTTTTATGGCGTACTTAGAAAAACACTTCCTCAGCTCTCGTCCCCTAGTGCCCCTACTCTGCTTGTGCTACATTGATGACATTTTCATCATCTGGACCCATGGGAAGGAGGCCCTTGGGGAATTCCACCAGGATTTCAACAATTTCTACCCCACCATCGACCTCAGCCAGGACCAGTCCACACCAGAGATCCACTTCCTGGACACCACGGTGCAAATAAGCGATGGTCACATAAACACTACCCTATACCAGAAACCTACTGACCACTATACTTACCTACATGCCTCCAGCTTTCACCCAGATCCATTGTCTACAACCAAGCCCTAAGATACAACTGCATTTGCTCCAATCCCTCAGACAGAGGAAAAAACCCACAGGATCTCTATCAAGCATTCTTAAAACTACAATACCCACCTGGGGAAGTGAAGAAACAGATTGACAGAGCCAGAAGGGTACCCTGAAGTCACCTACTACAGGACAGGCCCAACAAAGAAAGTAACAGAATGCCACTAGCCGTCACCTACAGCCCTCAACTAAAACCTCTCCAGCGCATAATCAAGGATCTACAGCCTATCCTGAAGGACGATCCCTCACTCTCACAGATGCTGGGAGACATGCCAGTCCTCGCTTACAGACAGCCCCCCAACCTGAAGCAAATACTCACCAGCAACTACAAACCACACAACGAAAACACTAATCCAGGAACCAATCTGTGCAACAAACCCTATCGCCAACTCTGTCTGCATATCTATTCAAGGGACACCATCATAGGACCTAACCACATCAGCCATACCATCAGGGACTCATTCACCTGCACATCTACAAATGTGATATATGCCATCATGCACCAGCAATGCCCCTCTGTCATGTACATTGGCCAAACCGGACAGTCTCTATGCAAAAGAATAAATGGACACAAATCAGACATCAAGAATTGTAACATTCAAAAACAAGTAGAAGAGCACTTCAGTCACCCTGGACACTCAATAACAGACTTAAAAGTAGCCATTCTTCAACAAAAAACCTTCAAAAACAGACTTCAATGAGAAACTGCAGAACTGGAACTAATCTGCAAACTTGATACCATCAAATTAGGCCTCAATAAAGATTGGGAGTGGCTGGGTCACTACAAAAAGTAATTTTCCCTCTGTTGATATTCACCCCTTCTTGTCAACTGTTGGGAATAGGCCACATCCACCCTCATTGAATTGGCCTCGTTAGCACTGACCCCCACACTTGGTAAGGCAATTCCCATCTTTTCATGTGCTGTATATTTATACCTGCCTCTGTATTTTCCACACCATGCATCTGATGAAGTGGGTTATAGCCCAGGAAAGCTTATGACCAAATACATTTGTTAGTCTCTAAGGTGCCACAAGGACTCCTCCTTGGTTTTGCTGATACAGAGTAACACAGCTACCACTCTGAAACCTCCTAACACACTAAATGTTAATCAACCTTTATGCCTCCCAGTGATTTGAGAATGTGGTGTATGGCTCTTTTTATACTTCAGTGGAAACATGCTATTCTTTTCTTGGCCTTTACAGTTGTTATTTCTTAGAGTTGGCCGCTGCCACTTTATTGGGGAAATGAAATATATTGATTTAGGCTTGTGTTCCAAACCTTTACTCCTCTTTATGCTCTGCAAAATTTAGAATGCCCATCTTAGGGGAAATTCCAATATCTCAACTTTTGTTTTCATCTCAAATCGGGATGAACAAGTGGAACTGCTGCAATTTTTCACTGAGTGAAATATCCCCCAAATGGTTGATTTGGAAATGTCAGAATGTTTCCTTTTGACATTTTTGGTTGGAACAAAATGTTTTGCCATTCCAAAAGCTAAAGGTTTCATTTCGGTTTGTTGAATGGACCTGAAACAATTTATTTGAAATCAGTTCAAGATTAAATTTCATTTTCCCATTGTGGCACATAGCCTCGTGGGAGTTTTAGTTTGGGAGTCTGATGCCTCCATTCTCCCCTATTGGCCAGGCTCCCAAGCCTAAATAACAGCCCAGTGACACTGAGACTCCAATAGGCCAAATATTAAGAACAAAACAGATCCCTTTTGTTTTATTTTTTGATTGCTCTGAGCAAGAGGTCTGGTCAAGCCTTCCAGCAGCTGCTGGAGGCATTCTGTATTGGCTGGCTGGTACTTCTGGGGTGTGCTTTGATTGGCAGGTCTGGCTTCTGTCTCCAAGGAGCTACCAGTGGGAGTGAAACCCATTGTCATGGATTTACAGACATTCCCTGGGAAGAAGGTGGTCAATTTCAGTGGAAAATTCCCAGCTAGTGCTACTTACAGCTATGTTGCTGGTTTTTTAATTATTCCCCTTAGAAATGGATGAAGTACAATTGTTTAGAGAGCATATGCATATTGTTAGGAGCTGAGTGAAATCTTGTTATGGGTTAAGTTAAAAAAACCCTCATTCAAATTGGTGTCTAAACACACGCTTCACTTATGATCATAATGAGACACAATTAAGGGCCACCCCTCAAACAAGACCTAATCGAGTCTGACCAGAAAATAGCACTAGGTGGGTGGGAAGTTCCACTGGGGACTGTGACTGCGTCTGGGCAGCCTGTGTAGTGTGACCCTGGATAAAGCTGGAGAGATAAAAAAGCTGGGCCTGTTGGCTAATGAGGCTTGGTTCTGTAAGCTAAGGCCATGTCTACACTACCACGTAGGTCAGTGAAACTTACAGTGTCCAATGTCTGAAAAAAAACAACCACCCCTGAGTAACATAAATCACGCCGGTATAAGTGGTAGCATGCACAGTGCTAGGATGGCAGGAGAGCTTCTCCCACCGACATAGCCACCAGTGCTCATGGGGGTGGTTTTAAATATGTCAACGGGAGAGCTCTCTCCCCTTGGCATAGAGTGGCTACTCGAGAGATCTTACAGCAGCGCAGCTCCATCAGTACAACTGTGCCACCGTAAACTCTCTAGTGTAGATGTGGCCTAAGAAACTGCTCCTTTTGTTTTTGGTTCCTCTTGCATTTGGAGAAGCAGGACTTGGTCCATTCCCTGCAAATAAACAAGATTGCATCAAAGACAATACCAAACTCCATCAGTTTCTACTTCCAACTGGAACATCCCAGAGCCCTGAAATTTGACTAGCTGCTCGAGACAAAAAGAGGCAACATTATCATCAGAAATAGAGAGGACAGATTCTGCTCCACATGCACACCTCACTGGTTGTACAATTCTTACGTGATAACTCAATAGTTATATTTCAGAGCCGACAAGCAGGCCAGGACCCCATGGTGCAAACACACAGTAAAGGACAGCCCATGTCACAAAGAACTTACAGCCTAAACTGAAAATAGATTGTGGCCCTAAATCTTATGTAAGACCCCTTGCTTGTATTGACATGACAAATATAGTTACAGCTTTAATCTTGACAAAGAAGCTAAAAGGTTAGTTTACCTGACCCATAAGCTATTTAGTTTGACATTCTATATCTTACCAGTAATAAACTTCAGAACTAAATGTACTTTTTGTTCATTTCTAGTTTCTAGGGAACCTACTTGCTTTATACACAGCCATAGTTGTGAGAGCTTGTTTTGCTAGATATGAGAGCAGAGATTTATCAGATCAGCAATTCCCAAATAGTGATCTGCAAAAGAGCTGGCTGACCACAAGGGCCTGATGCAACAAACACTTAACGCATGTGCTTAACTCCCACTGAAAGATAGGAGAGAGGTCCTAGAGGCCACATTTAGGCTGATAAGTAAGAGATTAAAGTCCATGACATCCATAGTAGCCTTCTCTGAAATGCTTCCAGTTCCACACACAGGGCCAGTTAGACAGGAAGAACTGCAGGGTCTCAATGCATGGAGGAGAAGATTGTGTAGGGAGACAGCATTTAGGTTTATTAGGAACTGGGGAACCTTTTAGGAAAGGGGGAGCCTGTACAGGAAGGATGGGCTCCACCTAAACCAAAACAGAACGCTATTGCTGGCATGTACAATTTAAAAGGTCATAAAATAGTTTTTAAACTAAGGGCTGAAGGAAAGCTGTCAAGTGCTGAGGAGCACATGGTTTGGACAGAGACATCTTGTAGAGGAGGATCTATTAATGGGAAGTGAATGCCATCACATGAAGGCAGACAACTAAAAAGTGACAAATTTCATAAGTGCTTGTACACAAATGCTAGAAGTTTAAATGCTAAGATTGTGAACTCGAGATTTTACCATACTAATTTCCCCCTACTGCTACTCACACCTTCTTGTCAACTGTTTGAAATGGGCCACCCTCATTACCACTACAAAAGTGATTTTTCCTCCCTTGGTATTCTACTGTTAATTGAATTGTCCCGTTAGACTGCCCCACCACCTGGTAAGGCAACTCCCATCTTTTCATGTACTATGCAAGAGCGCTGCCAGCTTTTTTGGCGCCCTAGGTGGCAGAAGATCCTGCCCCTGAAATACTGCCCCCGACAGAGGCGGCCGAAGATCAGGCCGCCGCAGTAGCATTATATGTAAAAGAAAGCATAGAGTCAAATATATTAAAAATCTTAAATAAATCAAACAGTACCATAGCCTCTCTATGGATAGAATTTCCATGCTTGAGTAATAAGAGTATGAATAAGAGTAGGAATATACTACCAACCACCTGACCGTGATGGTAATCGTGAAATGCTCAGGGAGATTAGAGAGGCTATAATCATTGAAAACAATAATAACAGGAGATTTCAACTATCCCCATATCGACTGGGTATATGTCACCTCAGGATGCAAAGATCGTTTCTAGACACCATTAATGACTGTTTCTTGGAGCTGCTAGTCCTGGAACCCACAAGGGGAGAGGTAATTCTTGATTTAGTCCTAAGTGGAGCACAGGATCTGGTCCAAGAGGTGAATATAGCTGAACTGCTCAGTAATAGCGAACATAATATAATTAAATTTAACATCCACCTGCCCCAGTGAAAGGGAAAAATATCAAAGAAACCCACCACAGTATAATTTAAATTTAGAAAGGAGAACTACACAAAAATGAGGAAGTCAGATAAATGAATTTAAAGGAACAGTCACAAGATTGCAATGCCTGCAAGCTGCATGGAAACTCTTTAAAAACACCATAATAGAAGCTCAAATTAAATGTATACCCCAAAGAAAATAGTAAGAGAACCCAAAAAATGCCACTCTGGCTAAGCAGCACAGTAAAAGAGGCCATTTAAAAATTGGAAGTCAGATTCTACTGAGGAAAATAGAAAGGAGCATAAACTCTGGCGAGTCAAAAAAAAATTGAAGACCAACTTGCAAAAGACCAAAAAAAATGGCTATTTGTGTCTGAAAGAACATCAGAAGCAGGAAGCCTGCCCAACAGTCAGTGGGGCCACTAGATGACCAAGGGGCCAAAGGAGCACGCAAGGAAGACAAGACCATTGTGGAGAAGCTAAATGCATTCTTTGATCAGTCTTCACTGCAGATGATGTGAGGGAGATTCCCCTATCTGAGCCATTCTTTTTAGGTCATGGAACTGACTCAGATTGAGGTGTCAATGGAGGAGTTTTGGAACAAACTGATAAATTACACAGCAATAAGTCACTAGGACCTGATGGTACTCACCCAAGAGTTCTGAAGGAATTTAAATTTGAAATTGCAGAACTACTAACTGTGGTACGTAACCTATCATTTAAACGAGCTTCTGTACCAAATGCCTGGAGGATAGCTAATGTGACACCAATTTCTAAGAGAGTCTCCAGAGGCAATCCTGGCACCTACCGGCCAGTAAACCTAACTTCAGTACCAGGCAAATTGGTTGAAACTATAGTGAAGAACAGAATTATCAGACACATAGATGAACACAATTTGTTGGGGGAAGAGTCAACACATATGAGAAGAAATTAAAAAGACAGACTGTTCAGCTCACTGGGTTCAAAAAAGAATTGGATAGAATTAGATGGAGGATGGGTCCATCAATAGCTATTAGCCAAGATGATCAGAGATGCAACCTCAGACTCTGGCTATCCCTAAGCCTCTGACTGCCAGATGCTGGGACTGGATGACAGGGGATGGATCACTTGCTAACTGCCCTGTTCTGATCATTCCCTTTGAAGTATCTGGCATTGGCACTGTTGGAAGACGAGATACTGGCCTTGATGGACCATTGGTCTGACACAGTATGGTCATTCTTATGAAATCAGTGGAAGCTGGATTTAAGCACAGGTTTAAGTGCTTTGCTAAATTACATTAACAGACAGCTAAAATATTTAAAGCAAATGTTAACAAACCTGGATGCCCAAAATTAGGCTCCCAAACCCACATTTAGATGCCTACTTAGATTGGAAACTGTTTGGGGCAGGGACCAACTTTTTCTTCTGTGTTTGTAGCGCACTTAGCACTATGGGTGTCATGGTCCATGACTAGGTCTCCTGGGCAACCCCTCTTTCTTCTTCTAGCCTTATTATCATCTGTGTGAGGTTGGGTAGGACTCATTTCATGGATTTCTTTGGAATGTTTTACAGCTGGCTGCCCATCTGACCCCTACCCTCCTCTCTTTTTTCAACCAAGCTTGGGACTGGCTAAGGTACTATGGCAATTTAAATAATTATTTTCAAAGGTGCTGAGCAACTCTAGCTCCCACTGACTTTATGGGAAGTTGCTGGGTGGGACCTAACTTTCTGCACCCAGGTTTGAAATATTTGGCCTAAGTACTTTCCTAGCATATGCATATATTCTAATTGCCACAGGGATATTATTGTATTCTGAAAGGGAGGGGAGGTGGTCCAAGCAATCCGAAAGAGAAGGGGAGGTGTCCATGAGACAATCTCTAGAAAAATGTGCTCCACGCTACAGTAAGATTAAGAAACCCTGCCCCAAGCTACTCGTTAAACCTTTGCAAGGTCTCTTTTCTTCTGAGGGGCAGAGCCTCAGGTGGTGTAAATTGTCATAGGGGCACTGGGCCATAGGCCCATGAGAGAGACATGACTGGCTAACTTGACAAAGTTGTCCTATGCAGTCTAGAATAGTACTAAGCTGCCCTCCACTAGAGATAATGAGTGCGACGCTTTTTTTTAAAATTGGAACAATTAAGTCACTTATTTGGTAGGTTTGATGCTTCAAAGGATGCACAAATACATGATGAGTTACAGATGTCACCATTGCGAAATGAACTCACCAGTAAGTAGCTTTGTTTTGTTACCCACGCAAGCTCCTCAGGTGTTCTACAATATAAAATGTCACTGCGCTGAATCAATTCCTTACAGAGATGATATGCCTCTCTGCATGCAGCCGACAGCCTTTGTTTGCTGTCTAATTGTTTCCCTCATTGTGAGGGCTGAAAGAAGTCATCCTGATCAAGTTTTCCTTAAAGAGAAACAACTGACTTTCGTGGGGGCTGGTTTACAATCACTCTCCCCACCATAATTTGCCCCCTTGTTTTGTGCTGTAATGGAAATGTGCTGTTGGGTGTTTCCTGTGCTTATGTGTTGCACATTGGTTTGTTTGTTTGTTTGTTTAACGTGCAGTAAGATTTTCATGGGGAATATAGTCCCAAGGTACATTAAGTTATGCTGGAGTTCTAGAGCGTGATGTGCTGCTGGAATAGATTATTCACATCATTGGAATGACTGATGTCTATGCCTTCCCCAATCCCATGGCTATACTGGCTTCTCTACACCTCATCTGGTTCCATGTCTTTTTTCCAGTTTCCTGCTCCCATATTATCATCCTGTGCCCTTCCATACCCTCCGTTAGTCCCAGTCCCCTGCCTTTTTTCAACACCTGTGATCCATCACCCCACAACACTGTTCATATCCCGCTGTGCCTCACCAGTTGCCTGCCTCCCCAAGTGCCTCCACTTACTGTTTTCCCAGAAACTCTTCTACCCATTCCAAGCCCAGACATCATGCCTCCATTCCATCCTTCCAGGTCTCACAATCTAAGGCTCCTCCATTGTTCTGCCCCCTTATCCATGTTCCCAATATCCCTTCCTAGACTCTTTCCCATTCCCCTGCTCTTCCCTAACTCCCACTACATCAGTGCCCCTCTGGCTTAGTCCAGCCTCTGCAGCAGCTCAGCCTGGACTCAGCAGGTGGTCAATTTGTATCTGCAAGTGTTGAAAACTAGTTTGAGACTGCTCTGTGTTCCTCTGAAGGTAACTCCGCATGTACATGGCCTGGGCTGTAGCCAACCCTAAAAGAATGTTTTAAAAAATTTACACTGTTAAACTAGATCCACTTAGAATGGTTTTTAACCTTCAAACACTATTTAAAAGACAGGCTATTAAAGTCACTGGTGTTACTCCAAATTCACACAATCACATCATGAGCAGAAGCTGGCCTACAGACTTCAGTTCAAGGCTGTTTTTTAACATTCATTTTTATGTGCCAGAAATGTTCACTGAAAAACACCTGCTTCACAGATGATCAGTCACTGCCTACAGGCAGTTGTTATGTGGAACAAAATGAACCTGGAGTAATAGTGTAGAATCTGCTTTCTTAGTCATCTGCCTGCAACACTGCCATAAAACCCCTTTGCACATAAAAGTGGCTATTGGGGTGAGGAGAGCATGCAACACCCATTATTAATTAAAGTTATTAAAAGTTCTATAACACTGAAAAGGAAAAAAGAAAGAGTCAAGTCTCCTCTCGCTGTGCTCTGGTTAACTGAAATGTAGTCTAGCTGGCTCTAGTTGTGAAATTCAGCTGGCTCGAGCCAGGCAAGGTGAGTAAGACAAGTAGGTCTATTACACCTGTGTTCAAGCACTATGCACTAGCTGACAGTTAACTTACAGATGGAGCTGAGGGTGCAGGGAACATCCACAAACTTTTTAAATGTGGGTCCCTAAAGTGAGACACCGAAATCCAGATCTAAGCAAAAATGGCCTGAATGTCAGAGGTGCTGAATAGCTGTAGCTTCTGCTGATATTCGGGACACTTTCCTTTAGAGCCTTAACTACAGATTTGGGGACCTAATTTTTAGTCATCCACAAATGAAAGGTTTTACCTAAATGGCCTAGAGCTTAGCTACCTCAAGGGGTGTCTCCCTTTTTGAGCCACAATTCCACCTGCTTTTGGCTGGGACTCTGACGTTAATCATCTCAAGGACAAAGCTTCAGAGAGCCAGGAGCAGCCCTGGGAATTGTCCCTTCTTGCTTCTAGATTTCGCTCCTACCAGGTCTAAGTCTAAGCTTGGTCCCATTCAGAAAGTTAAGGCGTATCACTCTGTCCAGGTAGTTTGCTAGCTGGTGGCTTCCTGCCTGCCAGCATTCAGCCTACTGGTAAGGCTTTCACCATGCCTGACTTTAAAGTTGTGCTGTTCTTGGGTATCTGCTCCCTACATGGTAACTAGGGAAATGGTTTTGCTTATTATCTAAGCCATGGCTAGAGGGCCAGATCCCAAGATGATGGTCTGAGCTATTCAAACAACAGGAAAAATACTGTAAACATTTTGGTTGAAGTTTTTCCCTTTGTCATAAATATTTTTCAATGAACATTTTAGGCCATCTCTGGAGAGGGTCAGAAAACAGAAGCCATTATTGGTGGCGATTTTCTAGCTGTATTTTGTGATGGTGACTCCCTATAAATGCTCCTAATAAAAGAAAGTCCTCTTAGCAGTAGTCCAGACTTTGAATGGCACTCTTATAGACTAATGAAATCCTTTGAGTGGCTTGATTTTAAAAAGAAAGAACTGATTCACTAGGCTGCAGTAGCCAAGAAAAGCAGGTGTTGCCATAGGAAAGGAACCTGAAACCTACTACAAGAGGAACAACAATGGTGCTAAATTGCTAGGGGCCAAATCCTGCAAACTCTTAGACATGCACATAACTTTACTCAAAGGAGTAGCCTCACTGGGAATGTCTACATTGCAAGTAGGAGTGAGCCTCCCACCCAGGTAGACAGACATGCACAAGCACACTAAAAATAGCAGTGTGGGTGTTGCAGCTCCAGTGGAGATTCCGAGCTGGCCACCCAAGCTTAGACTCTTCAGGGTCAGGTGGGCTTGAGAGCCTGCGTGCCAGCCAAACTACAATGTCTACACTGCTATTTTTAGCTCTTTAGCTCAAGTGGAACTAGCGCAAGTCTGTCTACCCAGGCTGGGAGGTTTCCTCCCAGCTGCAGTGTAGACATAGCCATTGAGCTTAGTGGGATGACTCATGGGAGTAAATTTACTCACCGGTGTGTTTGCAAGATTGGGCCACAGGCATGTGCAGTAACCTTCATTTAAACTTGGGCCCTGGCTCTGCAATCAAGTGTTGCAGGTATGTGCTTTCACCTGCACAGACTTATTTAGATGCCTAAATAGGAGATTTAATTGGGATACCAAGTGGGCGCAAGAGTCTGCCTGTGCAGATCTGACTGCAGAGACAGGGCTTGGTTGCAAAGATCAGGAAAAATCACACTAAAATACCTAGTAATCCAGAACCTCTCTCCTTTTTATGGGGCTAGATATCTGGTTGGTCTTCTGCTGTGGTGCTGTGACCAACACACAGTAGGACCCTACAAAGCCCTGCCACACCCAGCACTCACACACTGGTTCTGAGGCCCGGGGAGCCCAGATGTAGGGCTGGATTTTGCCATTTTCACTGTTTCTCACTGTAGCTCACTTAGGCCATAAAAAGTTTTACCGGGTCCGATTTCTTCCTATTGTAAATGGCAAAACAACAACTTCTCAACCAAGCAAATGACAAGAAAAAGTCAGTCTCCTTCCCTTAGTCCCAAAACTTGGGGAGCAGCTGGGACTTTTCTGGTGAATAAGGCACTGTCGTGATTCTCGGTGGAATTAAAATAGACATTGTAACAGACAGCTCTACCCAGGGCTAGTTAGGCCAGAGAGCATAAGCAGAAAAGCATCATCTTACATTCTAGAAAAATGCTATCCAGTTTAATTATCTGTGCCTGAATTGAAAAATTCCTCTCAGGGATACAGACTAGCCAAGTATCTCTTATGAAAAGGCTGTTCAAGGTAAATCAGAGAAAGTATGTTCAAAACCACCACTTGTGAATTGCAAGCAGGTAATAATTATACGTGAGATCTTATTTTTTAATATGGCTCAGTGGATAGTAACAGCAAGCTTGCCAAATCCCTGGGTACTAACTCCTGGCCAGCTAGCGCACAATTACAGAGCAGACTGTGGGCTCATTTCTATAGAAATCTCTTGCAATAACTTTAACTTTAGAATCAGAGTCGCTGTAAGGGCTTCACAGTTGTTAAATGGAGCATCTTGTTGGTTTGTTGGGCTGAAACTGAAAAAAAAAACTCTTTGGCTGCAGGAGTGAGCCCAATAACTTTTTCCACTATTAAACAGGGGCTGGATTATAACCCTACAATCCAGCCTGAGTAAAAGTTATCTGCACAATATGCACCATCCTGCTGCCCAAAGCCAACTTCAATGGCTTACTCCTGAGAACACCCTTCTCTGAGCTACCTCAAGCCTCACACTTGAGGTGATTAATTTCAGTGTCCTCAGTCAACACAGGTGAGGAGGTGAGTCAGACAGGGAGAAGGATGCCTTGGAGTAGCTAGCCCCTAAACTATTTAGGTCAACATTTTCCAATTT